>NW_016159646.1:0-26966 GCF_001687245.7 Rhagoletis zephyria
TTACAAAAAAAATTGAAAAAATCGGTAATGATTGTTCGTTATCTTTGAATCTACAGGGCCTAGCACAGCTTATAGAAAATTTTATTACCTTTTAAAAGCT
Organism: Rhagoletis zephyria; assembly: GCF_001687245.7. NCBI lineage: Eukaryota > Metazoa > Arthropoda > Insecta > Diptera > Tephritidae > Rhagoletis > Rhagoletis zephyria. The sequence continues at coordinate 101 of NW_016159646.1, forward strand.
TCAAACCGTTTTGGAATTGCTTACTTCGTTCTTGAGATATATATGATTAAGTGGACCCAATTTTTTTTTTTCGCAAAAACGGTAAATTGCAAATATGTCAAAAACGGTACCATAGAATTAAAAATAACCTTGATTTTCGGAATCAGGGGGTGATTTTACATAAGAATTTCATAACGGCGTTTCTGGTAAAGAGAAAAAGTTGAAATTTGTGGTCCAGTGTAATTTGTTGCGCTTGAGGTTTTTTTTTTATTTCTTCATTGAACCAAATATGAAATATGCGAACTACTACATATACGAAAGAGCGATTCTGCGACAATTTGGAACCAACAATTGAAGTCTCAAGGCTGCCGAAAGACTTTTTGCGGTCATTCTGGCTGTAGGGAGTATCGCCATACAAGACGTCTTGTTGAAGCCCTTTCCCGACCTCAAATTCACTGAAACAGTTGATGCTGGCTATTGTACAATACTAACGCGTGTTTTTCCTCCCAAAGTCTAAGACATAGTTATGCAATAAAATTTGACAAGACCTAACTCTATCGTGACTGACTTTAGGCTTATCGCTGGAGTGCGCTGGGGAAAATTTATGGGCACATAGCTACGAATACCCTCTACTGAGGTTTTAGACACTGAAGGAGCTATCAACAACACATACATATGTATATGGGCCAGTGTTGCCACATATGGGCTTTTCCTACCAAAACTGGTAGGTTTTTTTGCATTTGGTAGGTTGGTAGGCTAGATTGGATTTTGGTAGATTCCGTGACAATGCGTAATAGTTATTTGCGAAAAATATAAAATATGTATCTCCAAACATTTTAGAAACCTTATTTACACGAATATTTCATAGACCAGAATTCCAAAAAAGTCTGCCAATGGGCTCCGGATCATGAAGGCTTTGAAAGCAACGAAAGGGCTGACTGTCTCGCAAAGCGTGGAGCCGAAATGCGCTTGCATGGCTGCTGAACTACTTAGAAGCTGGGAAGAATCTCAGATTACTGTCCACTGGCGGAAGTCAAAGATAATAAGATAAGCCACACTACATGTTAAGGTACTATTTGAATCAAATGGGGCTTTAAATATGTAGAGACAGAATATAGGTTTTGTGGGCTGGTGAAGGAAACCCCAGAGTATCTATTCTATGTGCCTGCCCACGAAACATGAATTTTAAACTGATACACCTTGCATAACGGTTGTCTTCTCCATCTAAAATTTGGAATATTGCACCGTCCAAAGTGCTTAGATTTTTGAATAGCCCAAGGTTGGAGTGATTACAATTCGGATTTAGTACAATAGATCTTCTTAGGTCGCGTACGTCTGTATGTATATTAAAATGAATTTGTTTTTATTTTACTAGCTGTGTTTTAGGTTTACTAAATGTTAAGTCATCTACATTTTTAATATTATAATATTTTAATATTAAAAACTCCAAAAAATTTTTGGTAGGTTTTGGTTGATTTTGGTAGGGAAAAAATATGTCTGTGGCAACTTATTTGCTATCATAAAATCATAACAAAAAAATTCTGCAAATTAAAAGTAAGTAATATGTATCAATACTTTAATCAATTAATAAATTAAGAGAAATAGGTTTTCTTTTCTAGAATAAGGGATTAAAATAGACCTATACAATTTTCGTATCAAACATTTTGTGTGTTTTCGACCCGCCCTAATCTACATATTGTATCACACCTCTACATGATTATGGCTCTACTTTGAGTCAAATATTGTTAAGCGGCGCGGTCTTTTGTCGGAATGCTATTTGGATCTTGTACTTCTAGGCACGGTGACGCTAGAAATCGAAGTCTGAGCCTAGTGGGGCCTTCGTGGCACATAATGCGCTCTGCTATGATAAACTCGCACTGGACAGAGTAAACCACTCCCATTTTTGACAAATGTTTCATAATACTGCATTGGCCAGTAAAAAATTGTATAAAAATTTTTACTTCAAGAAGGAGTGCTTTGTTGTCCTTGTCAATTCGAGTATATGTATCAGAGGCAGTGTCCTGAAATTATAGATTAAAACTGAATGTGGGAATAGAAGGAATTGGGCTGGCATATGCCGGATAAACCAAAATATGATAACCTGCTATTAAGGCTTCAAGATTTCATCAGGTCACAGCTGAACTGATAAGCTGAACACTTGTAGTCTAACCAATCGAATTTTGGTAGCGTAACCCCTTTTATCGGCTTAGAGGCATTCTTTGGCATAGGAAAGGAGGCACAACTCTACCATGGCAAACAAGGGGAAGAAATTCAAAGACATCGCAAAGACAGGCATTCCAAAGCGCTTATAACTAGGAAAATATAACCTAAAGCCATCAGTTTACTAAACGTGGCTATCCTTTTGGTGGTTTGGTCAAATCATTGCCTGCTTATAGGAGGTGCATCTAGGTGTGACGGGGCCGCGGTTGGTGTTGTTCTCATCGCCGGATAGTCGTTGGGGTTTACCGAGCTTGCCATGCGTGCACTTAATTTCTATCACCAGACAGGCACCGGTGTCTTCTCATTGTCTTCCGGGAGGCACACTGGCCGCTTGGCACCCACGCCAGAAGACTGGGCATCGCCATTAACGATTTTTGTAGAAACTGCTAAACGGAAAACGAACAGGTAACAGTAGAGCAGAATTTTTGCAGATTCCTAGCTTTAATTAGGAGCGGGTATACCATACTAAGAGAATATGGGTTGCATGAACTGCCTGATTGATTTTAGCCCCCACAACTTACTCAACCACGCAGGTTGGTTTTAGAATAGTCATACGGGTAGCTGCTACCTGGGCGTAAAAGTTTTTCCCCAGTATGATAATAATAACCTAACCTAGCACATTGGATACAAAATTTAGGCTGTAAACCAAGTTTTCTTATGTTGATATGTGGGTCTAGGTTTCTGCTTAATAAACGCTCTTTCAGTACCAACTGTCAAATACATGGACACATTTGTATTTCAGCCAACTTTCACTTTTATTTCACGTGCAATTTCAGGTGTAAATAGTTGTGTAAAGCTCCTTTACCTTTACGGTGTTTACCTTTTTGTAAATTTTAGCTACAAGAAAATTTACATAAATTTTGCATGCGTATTTTCACTTGCTAGTCGTGCGAAAAACTACTGCGGCATGCAGCTACTAGTACGTGTATAATATACTTATGTGGAAGAAGTGCGAACGATTCTCATCTTGGAGCTTGTATTTGTTTTAGAGGCAACGTTCGTTCGTCGGTAGTGATAAAATTTGCGGTTTGGTGCGTAAATAGAATGTTGGTAGGTTTAGGCCGAGTTTCTTAATTTTCTTTCGTTTTTGCTAAAATTAATGGGTTTTTGAGCTTTTCTACTATTCACCGATGACTGTTGGCTTCTAGGCTTGGAAAACTGTTGTATAGTTACAGTGACCATTCGTACCGACAGTACCGATTTTGAAAAAAAAAAAAATTGTCCCGCTGAATATTTTTTAAAAGTCGGGACGTATAAGTGTCCCGATTTTTCATATTTGGACCGATGAAAATCCGATTTTCTTTATTGAACTAATAGGAGTCTCCCTGTACTCTCGCCCAAAAACCATTTTTGCGACAAACGTGGCAGCAATTTCGGTATCTCAAAGAGCAAAGAATATATATATATATATATAAGAGAACCGTAAACACAGCAAGCATTCTTATTTTCTATGATATTTGGTTATGTTTCATTCTGTCAAACTTGTAATCTAGCTATATTGCAGTCTATCATTCTTGCTTTAATTTTCTTTTAGGTGTTTTTTTTTAACTATTTGTTAAGTTTGTTGTTTTTTTTTGTGAAACGATACTAGCTTGGATTTCGTGAAATTATAAAAAAAAATACTAATTTCCTCAAAAATTTCATTGATATGAAAAATATACGCAACATTTATTTTTATATGAAAGAAAACCGTAACATCTTCGATAAAAAATGTCTAAGAAATTAACGGTTCTTTTTAGCCATTTGGAATGTTCGCTTTATTCTACTAGAATTCAATGGGCTACAAACTCAGAATATTTCTTGGAAATCTAATGAGCTCGGATTTCTACAGGTTTAAAAAATTAGCTATATTTTTATAAAAAAAATAACCAAAATTAAATTACATCAAAAATAATTTGTTGAAACTTGTCAAAATGTGGTGCGGCTACAATTTTTTCGACCACTGTATATATATCTTATGTATATATTTTGCGATATTTTTTCAAGTTTGTTTCTCATTGTTTGTTGTCATTAAGTCTTTTTATTCTAAAAACAAAGTTGCATATTCCAATTCGATGCTCTAAAAATGACCCAATTTATGTGAACAGAAATTTGGTCAGCGTACGTATAGTGCTTACCATAATTACACGCCACCCACATATTGACAGGTCTGGATTATGAATTTTTTACTATTTAATTTTAATTAAAATGTAGTTAAAGCTTCGACAAAAATCGTATAAAACAAAGTTTCAAACTTTGTGCAATAGTCAAACTTCCGTAAATATTTTGAGCTTTTTGATTAGTCCCTAAAAATATTTTGGGTATGAAGTTTGAAAAACCTATGACAGATGGTGCTGTGCATTTTTTTCCATACAAAATATGTTCCACGGTATTTTATATGGAGTAAAGAAGCGACACCTTCACAAAAAAAAAAACCAAGGGTAAGTCGTAGCTTCTTTAAAATTGCACTTTATTACAGCAAAATTAAATGGAAAACTGCAAACCCAAAATAGTTCTAAGAAATATAATTAAAAAGCTCGACCTTTTTACGTAATTTTGTTGATTTTGTTTTAATTATTGCACAAAGTTTGAAATTTGTATTTATACGGTATTTCTTAAAGAGTTTAAAAAAAAAACGTTTAAAATGAAATAACCAAAAAATGAATAGTCAAAACTTGTCAATATTTTGGTGGCGTATAATTGCGATAAGCACTATATTTGTCGATATGGCTACTTTGGCTGATCCAACGGTAAGTATGTAAATAGCTATGCTAAGTTTGTGTTAAGGCAGATCAACTCCACATTACTGTCAATAGAACTTTAAGAATGATAAAGAACAAAAAGCTTCCAATGAAAGAAAAAATGACCTCCAAATAAAACGAAGCTTTCTTTGGAATATGCAAGAGTTTATTCTTAATTTTACCCTAAGTTGTCTTGATTTTTTATACGAGTACATAGTATTCTCCTGAAATAAAAGATACTCGTATAAAATTGCTTTGTTGTTAAAAAATTGTCTAATAAGCATATGAAATTAAATTGTAACAAATGTAAGCCGAAAAATTACTCCAAAAAAAGCTAAAAAGGCATAGAAAAAGGGAGTGAGTATCAGAAAAAAGGATAGCGCAAAATTAGATTAGGCCCTTTGTGGGTCCGGTTGGTACGGCACAACCGCTGGCACATTTTCGCTTTGTCATTCGCATAGCGCAACCACGCATTTGCACACGCTCGTACGCACAGCTCAGCGCCACAATGAGCCACGCGTATGCACTACGGGCGTCATTTTATGTACTGCCCTCCAAGCACAATTCCTTTTCGTTTGCTGACTGAGTCTTTTGCCAATTTTTGGAAATTAGCCAAAGCTAACCATCTTCCCCACTGCCAACAATTTTTTATGTTGCTGATTCAAAGCTGGGCAACCCCATTGGCTTATTAATATGGCTGGCGGTTTTATGAGCGCTCAGAAGTCGAATACGCTTGCATTGTTAAATCATCCAACGTACATATGTTTGCGTTAGTAAATATGTATATTTGTCTGTATAAATGTGCGCTAATTCCTTTGTAGATCCGCTTCCTTAGTTTATGTATGCTAGTGTGCATATTTCAAAGGATGGGCGTCTATGCGTGTGTGTTTGTGTGTGTGTGTGCGCACCTTCCAAACCCTATAATTATGAATTTTCAGCACGTGCCGCGATTAGGCGGCGGATGCTCGCATGAATGTCCGCTGAAGCGTAAACAAAACAACACTTTCACAGAATTGCTAATTTACTTATGGTTGTACTTGGAATCTTTGTGTAGTGCGGCGATATTCAAAATAAATTCTATTTACTCAATATATTCTTTGTTTGCTAATCTTGGTTTATTTGCTTGGCGGTATGTGTTTGCAGTTTGTTGGCAAAAAAAAAATGTGACTTGTAGCGGTTATGCAGAGTTATGTATGTATGTACGTAGACCTCACCTCAGTTAAGTAATGAAAATATGGAATAGAAGGAAAATGCGAAATTTCAGGGCTAATTGTGGTCATCACTAGCTAGGTATCTAAGTAGACTTAGTGGTAACTCGCCGTACTCGATATTTTCGATATTTAAAAGACGAAAACTCGATATATCTATATATATTTGATAGTTTTTAATTCTACAATGAAACACTGAAAAAACATCTACTCATTCAAAAACTGCAAAGAACCATTTACCAACAGAAAATTTTATTATACATATATATGAGGTACATACATATGTATGTATGAACAGTGACCCACACTCAAATCACACAGTGATATTATTACAGTATTCACAATGTTTTTTCATTCTATATATTTTTTTCATTACTTTTTTATAAAAGTATAGCTCAATCTGTAACAAAAGCCATATAAACCTAAATTGTAAAATTTTTGCAAAAATTAAAAAAAAATCAAAAAAGTTTCTTAAAAATTGCGAACTTTTTAATAAGAATTTCTATAAAAAAATTTGGTGTGCAGATTTTTAGTCTATTAAATCAGTCACTGATGTTGTTTGGCGCAAAAATAAGTAATGAGAAAATGGCTATGCCATAATCGATATCGAAAAAAAATATCGATGTCGGCAAAAAAAAACCAATTACTCGATATATCGATACTGACATCGATATATTTGCAGCTCTAGTAACTCGGTAAAATTCAATGATTATTGCATCAAAAAGACACATGATGTAACGGAGACTTGGGTTTCGAGTACCACCCTAGCCACGTTATCTAGCTTCAGCGTTTGGCAGTGGGTCAATGCGCACATGTCCGACCGCAGCGCTGGAGGTGATTCTAGAGCTCAAGCCGCTTCATCTTACAATAGAACAGGTAACTAGGCGAACTCGACTAAACTTCGCGCGAGAAGGCGTTGGCAGAGGCAAAACCCTATCATCAAGGAACAGAGTCAAGCTAGGTTCCCAGATTCCATTAACTTGGCTCCTCAGAGACTTTAAGAGGAAATTCAAAGTAGAGCTTTCCAGCAAGGCAGCTTGGCGCACCTCTCTTCGGTATACAGACGACAGGTCACATGGGAGTTGTTGGTAACGAGAAGGCAGACTGGCTTGCCAGCATGGAGGAGTTCAGAAAGGAGAGAAACAGACTCAGAGATCAACACTGGCGTAACACCGCAGTTCTACACTGGGCTAAATGCTTGCTGGGAGGCTACAGCCTTATAAGGAACAGAGCAATTATAAACTTCCCCAAAGAGAGATTAAGGATAATAACCGGCTTCTTGACAGGTCACTGCATACTAATAGGTCACAAGCTAGGGATCTGGTCGAACGACCTACATATGTCGTTTATGCGAGTTGACTGAGTAGACTGCTTTACACCTGCTTCGCGAATGCGAGGCGGTTGCGAGAAGACGGGAAAGGTACACATGGAGGTCTATTGTGGTCAAGTGAAGAACTTATACAATCGCTAACCCTTGGAGATTTCTTCAAATTCCTGGGATTTCTAGTGTTGGAGAAGGTACTATTAAGGGTTGAGGGCACAAAAGAGCTCTTGGTCGCAGTGCATACCTCTATATCAATCTAGCTAAGTGGTGAAAGGATTAATAAATTTTAAGAACTTTGTTTAAATTTTTGTAATTTTCAAGAATTTTGTTTAAATTTTAGTCCTTCACCTGCCATTTTTGATGAACTCCTATAGAACCTAGTGAAAGTGAGGGTCAAAAAGACCCATTACGACTGGAGTTAACGAGTTAAAATGTTCTACGAAAAACTTGCTCGCTAAATGTTACTGTGTTCTTCGAAATACAAGAATTATTTATGTTTGAATGCTATTATGAAAAATATGCGGATAATAAGTAAGTGTTTCCAACAAATATTTAGAGCAAAATTGTACAAGCTATGAGACATGTTCTTGGTCTGACTAAATTTTCTTCATATATACATGTATGTACATGCAGGTTGTTAGCACCACGTAAGCAACCCAGGGCTCCTGCTTGGCTTTTTGACCTTTCGATTCAGATGGTTCTTGAAGTGTTTTTTATTTCTGCAGTGGTCAACGAAATTGAGCTCTGTAAAAAATTTAAATTTTAAATAACGCCTCTGTTCAGGAATTTTAGAATTTAATTTTAAAGTCATAAAATGTGTATATAGTTATAAGTATGTAGTTTTCGTTGCGTATGTACTCCTCTATACATTCAACCAACTGGAAAAATATATGCATAGATAATATGAATATTATGCAAACAGTATTACAGCAAACAGTTTGTTCGTTTTCCGTTTATTACAGATAATAATAATACCAAACCAAATGAAAATTACGCCAGCTATGTGTAGTTACGTACACCCGCATGTAGGCATATATTGATACAATTCCGCTTGAACTATAATTGCATATGCGCATTTCATATTTTCCCATGATAATATTGTAAAAGGAAATTTTTTAGTGCTCATAATGGTCGCCACAAAAATAGTTAATAGAATTTTATAAATAAATGCGGTAAGGAACCCAGAGGGAAAAATTTGTGTTTGAAAAGGACGAGTACAAATTTTTGAATTACTTTTCACGAAAAGTGCTTACAGCGATCTAAAGATGCCAATAAATCTCATATTCTTTTTTAAATTTTGGCTTTTCATTTTGTAAATTTGCAATTTGGAACAAGGTTTACGGCATATGTTACATGGGCAAGCTTTTTAACGTTCTCGCTAAACAGAGGGCACTTCCTCCAGCAAAACATGCCACCAGATAGCTCCTGTGCTTTTCTAAGCTGTTTAAAAAAACTACTTGTCAGGTAATTTGCAAGAATTTTCACATGAGGTGATCGGCAGGGTTTATTTCTTACTTTTTGTCTTTTTACTTTCTTTTGCCAGTACTTAACATGAGCAATTAGCCAGGTAGTAACTGGCCACTCCCATGTGAAAGGCATGGAAAAGCTTTCCACTTCTGCGCACGGACCCATCCTCCACAACATCTAATGAAGCGACTCTTGAAGTTTTCGAGAGAAAGAATCTGCGAGAGATTTACGGACGCAGACGATTTGACGATGAGCTGTATGAGCTTTAAAACGACATAGACATAGTGCAGCGAACTAAAATTCAGCGGCTCCGCTGGCATGGCTATGTCGTTCGAATTGGCAGAAACGCTCCTGCTCTGAAAGTATTCAACGCGGGTCGTGATGCTGGTAACAGTGGAAGAGGGAGGCCCCCACTGCGATGGAAAGATCAGGTGGAGAAGGACTTGGCTTCACTTGGCATTTCCAATTGGCGTCAGTTGGCACAGAGGAGAAACGACTGGCGTGCTTTGTTGAACTCGGCCAAAATCGCCTAGGCGGTTACAGTGCCAATAAAGAAGAAGAAGAAGACATACAACAACTGCCATAAAGGCTGGACTTTGCCTTATGGTATTCAGTTAGTTTCCTTAAGACCGAAGAACTCTGGGTCAGAGACATCATCTATGTATGTATTTATATGGCTTGGTTTTAGCTCAACGCGCGTTGATATGACATGAGGCTACCGCCATTCAAGGGCTGCCTCTCGGCAGTCATTTCGTTTGGAGAAACCCCTTAAAATCTGATCCGGGCAGTCGGGCAGTCAATTATATATATCTTTATTATAAACTACATACGTTTACTGAGATTCCAAAATTTGGGAATGACGGAGATATCACGGCACATAAAATTTCCACTATATATCCAATCAACTTCGGCTTGACTGCGAATAGACTCAGCAGACTTCTATTTCATATTCGAGAATCAACTTAAACCCATATATTTTCTGCTATAATAGAGAGTTGGTTTACTGAGCGTGATAGACAATGGGAGCCATCATTCAAAGGTAGCGCGTTTCCCATGACACTAGGCATTCAATTTTTTTGGGGCCAAATTCTCCCGGTTGGAGAGATTGATTAGGAGATGGTTTTTTTTTTCAAGCTACATCCCTCCTACAAGACACTTTTTCTGGCCTGAAAAGTGCTGTAGCTACTTGTAGATTTCCTAAGAGATCTGTTCTACACATCGCAATTGTAATATCCTTTCTAGGTATAGGACTTCTTTCGGAGCATTGAGTCGCAACACTCCATTATGTTTTAGAGTAGAGATGCCTACATTGAACACCAACGCTCACTTTGTATACCTTAGTGCCCTCATGGGTATTGTATTGCAGAAGTGTTCCTTCAAAATAGTTGTAGGCGATTATTCTGGAGAAGTACCAGGGCATACAAATTTCTTCCAAGGTTGCCGCGATCTTATGCCAGGAAGCCGAATTAATAGCATTTTTCATAGCTCTTTGTGATAGGACACTGGCTTTTTTGAAGATTTTTTTTTAGTCGGTTGAATAAAGCACACTCAAGAATCTTCCCAGCGGAATTAAACTTGCAGAACGGGCAGAAGACTAACGGGTCTGTCAATGGTTTGTCGAACTCCGGCATTTGAAGTAATTTCTGCCTTTTCCATAGCATAGCAAGAAAGTGTCCATCTTTTTTGATGTCGCCTAGGACTTAAGTCAGGAACGGGGGGACCTACATAAGTTGATTCCCGTGGATCGTGGTAGAGTATGGGGCTTTTTGGGAGAAAATGTGGATTAAGAATTCTGGCGGTGGTAGGCATTTGACAGGGTGTACCAAGTTTTCCTATCACTACTTTTTCCGCGAGTGCCAAAACGTTTGCCTCAACGTCGTTACAGAGCTTTAGAAAGCGTATTCATTTTTGATGTTTGCTATTTTTTTAAGCACGTCAATCAAACTGGTTACGTAATGTAGGTGTCAACGTCACCTTGATGAGTTTTCAAGCTTGGAAATGCATCATCACACATCTCAGTTAGGTGTCCTTAATGGCGCTATAATTGGTACCGGAATAACCTTAAATGCGCAATTTATTAACCAATGGATTTCCTTGTAGGTTAAGTATAATGCACACTTACATACTCATGCATACATATGTATGTATGTATGCCTGTGCATTCCATGCATTTACATATTTTGCATATGCCTGTATGCCCATGGGTATCTTACTCTCTCATATTTATGTATATTGGCATATTTTGCATGCCAGTGAACAAATAAAATTCACGCGTGCATAAATTCATTTTAAAACAAATTCAATTGCATTTCCATATTTTCATATGAAAATTTACAACACAGATAGATGCCAAAAAAAGACAAACAAAAAAAGAAGAACAAGAAAAACAAAAATTTTAAATGTGTTGTGCGTCATGGAGTCGAGCGGTTTTGTAGCCAGCATTTACTAATTTAGTTTACGCAATTCCGCCCTGAATGGTAACTTGTAAAGTTTTTAGCACAAAATTTTATGCATATGAATTTTTTTTATTTTTTATTTCAGTGTAAACAATTTAAAATTTATTCATACATACATATGTATGTATGTACTCATGCAAGTGACAATAAGTATGTAAATGCGTGTGCTTTTTGTAAATATAAATATTTCAACAGCCAGTGTTGCCATAGCGCAAACACAGTAAGCGCAAGAGTGCGAGGAGCAAAAGGAGGATAAAGGCAATATGACTCGACAAGTGGCGACAGTAAAAAGTTTGCCAAGTGCTAAATGAAAAAAACAACAAAATATTTGTAGAAATGAAAGTTATGTATAAATGTCCGTATGTACATAAGCAAGTGTGTGTGTGTGGGGGGCGCCAAAGTGCAAAAGCATTGTTTTGCAGTGGAAAAAAAGTTATGAAATTTTGAATTTGAATTTACAGTTTGTGAAGAAATGTTTTTTTTTTTTTCTTTTTGTAACTGCACTGTGTTTGGTGAATTAAATTTGCATAAAATTTAAGTCTGCACGAGTCGACCGAAGCGCAAGAGGGTGAAGAAGATACACAAACACTAAAACGTGAGCAATTGTTGCGCCACATATGTATGTATATATGTATGTACTTGTGTACCATTGCACAGATAGATAACCAACCAACCAACTCTGGCTTTATCCTGCCGCTGCTGTCTACAGTGTGTCAAACACACGCCGCCTTCCTCCCTCTTGCTAATTGTTGTCTCATAAGCAGAGCTTTTGCCTACCGTGTGCCTCATCCTTCCGATGCTTATCTTCTTTGTGGTATCATATTTATTAAAAGGATTATTGGTGCTTCACATTTATATCCTGTTAGCCTCTTTTATGTATTCAAATGATTTCGTTTGCTACTCTTTTGCGCTGCTTCTTTTCGTTTTTTACTTTGGCGTTTCATTTTGCATATTTTTTTTTAATACATACATACATACATACATTTGTATATAACATTTCAATTGGATTGCTTCGGCTTTTGTGCATAGCTTTGAATTTTTTGCGACTTTAATTGTATTAAACGACTTTTAATAGCATAAAAATTTAACTGAGTTCGAGGAGCTTCTCGCGATATATATGTAGTACTCGTAGCATGTAATATGAGAATCCTATTTTTGCAAGTGAAAAAGGGCAAGACTTTGATATAACATATAGCTGAGCAAACTGAACTGAGAATACACTCGGGCTGTCAATCATTCGGATATTCAGTGCGGTTTTGTTTTTAAATATGCAGAAATTTTCCTATAGACAAGTTACCCAAAGATAAGGCGCCAAATATTTTTTTGCCTTAACCCTTTCAGTGCAAAAAAATCAACCGTCGAAGCTTAAAATCTGAAAATTTTTATACTGGCAATTATGGGTCGCTGATATTAAAAATTCAATCAAAATTTTTATAAGACTGTTAGTTTTACCGTTTTCAGCGTACTATAATGGACAGTGGAATGCTAGGTTTGTTAAATGCGAAGTAATCTCAAAATTATGAATAATACTTAAAATTTTTTTCGAATCTCAATTCCACCGAAAAATATCGATTTTTATAACACTTATTATTTCTGTGAAAAAACAGCATTCAGATAATACAACTAAAGAAACGCGGTAAAGAAGAATAAAAGGGTTAAACAAAAATCAGTTCAATTGCAAAAAGTTGATGATTACAGTAACAGCAGCGATAGATACTAATTTTGTTTTCAACGGCTTTTCAAAACCACGTTGAATTGTAGTGCAGGATTGCCACTTTGGTAAATTATTACCAAAATTGGTGTAAAAAATTTGGGTTGGTAAAAAGGTAAATTTTATTCTAATTTTGGTAGATTTTTGTTGAACTTACATACATACGTATAAATGTATATCGATATAAGGCGAACATTTCGTGCTCCATTCAAAACTCATTTTACTGAAATCCCGAGCAGCTTTTGATTCCCTAAATATAAATGATTGTTCGCCAAAAATATTAAGTCAACGTCGTTTTTTATCAATGGAAATTGTTAAATAAAAAAACCACAAAAGTCTGGCGGCAAAATAATAATAAAAAAAAAAAATCAACGGAAATTTTTAGCTGAAATATTATTGATATACACATTTATCAACATATTTAGTTTCCGAAATCCCGAAATAGTCCCTAAAATATCGAATATCCTGAAATACACTGCCGGAACAAAGTATTGGTACAGCAAATTTTTCACAATATATGCAAAAATTTTTATTCTAATATTTTTCCGCCAATTTTGTATAAAAATATGGTTCATTCTACAACAAAAAAAAAAAACATAAAAATATAATTCCTAAACTTTGTGCAAAACTCGCGAAAATTCAGCAAAATTTCATGAAAATTTTCAACTTTTCAATCAGATTTTTCAGAATTTTTTCAGAGTTTTTTTGTTGAAGGTGTATTGCATTTTTTCCATATAAAGTATTTTCGAAAAAAAAATTTTGTATGGAAGAGACTGCGTGAAAAAAATTGCCAAAAATCAACGGCAATTTCTAGCTACTTAAAACTTGTAATTCATTGGGCATACTCAAAAAAATTCTAAAAAAGCTTAATAAAAAGTTGAAAATTTCCATGAAAATTTGCTGAATTTTCGCGAGTTTTGCACAAAGTTTAGGAATTATATTTTTATGTTTTAATTCCCCCCGCCCCAAATGGAGTTCACGATCCGCCACTTTCTATAGTCGCACTTAGCTCTAGTCGCAAGAATTCCCGAAAGTTCCGAAAGTCCCAAAAAATCATGAAAAATCCCGAAACATACAATACGAAATATCTCGAAAATTGTTTTATTATAAGACAAAATTCAAACTTATAGTTATTTCGTTCAATCTCAGAAATGCCAGAAAACAAGACTGCTAAGAAATTGAAGGATAGCCATTGTCTTCCATGTGACTTGCTAATATTCAACGAGCTACTTAAAATCATGAATAGCTACCTTTTAACCAGCCGCACACACACACACACACACACACACACACACACTTGCAACATATCAATGATATCCTTTGTGTTCCTTGCAGTACCAAATAATTTGAAATGCTTATCTGCCAAGAGAATTTTGTATGCAAACCACATGCATACATACATACATACATATGTACAGGCGTGTGAGCATACATACATATACACGCACATAATTCACAGCACTTGCAAGTTGTCGTCGCCTGCTAGTGAGTGGCAAGTGCGGCTTGCGGCATTTGGTATGTGGCATGTGGCATGTGGTGTTTGTGGCATGTTCACTACAATTTCGAAATGTTAAAGTATCAAAATCATTGCAATTGCGATGAGACTGTTTGACTGTTCATAACGCTCGCCGCTTGACTTGCATAAATATTTGGCAAACGGAATGCAGTCACCGGAATGTAGACAGTAAGCATAGCCTATGCAAGTATGTAGTATATGGAAGGGTGAGGGCGGGGGCGGAGGCGAGAGAGATACAGCTGGCAAGTATGTAGTAAGTGGTGCAGTACGGAAGTAAAATGGCGTATTTTTGTTGGAGCAGGCGGCTGGAGAGGAAGTACTCATTGAATTCTGTCTTTTAGTTTGAAGTGCGAAAAAAATGTGTGCAGCACAAAAGCTAAACCGCTGGTTGACAGTTATGGCAACTTACAAATATATGTATGTACATATACAGTGACTCAAACAAGGGACCACGTGTTGATTTTCTTCAAATATTCGTAATGTATTTCCAGCTAAATTTTTTTTTGTTATTTTTATATAAAAATATCGTTTAAGCTTTAACCAAAAACGTGTTTCAAACTATATACAACATTTAGAAAAACTCAGCAAATTTTCATCAAAATTTGAATTTTCGGGTATGCAGTTTTATGGCCCATACAATTTTAGTGCAATGAATTGCAACTTTCAAACAGCTAAAAATCGCGTTGAATTTTGAGAATTTTTTTTTGGTGACGGATTTTTGCACTTTTTTTTCATATAAGTATGAATTTCTTATGAAATAAAACGTCGGAGACCGTCAGCAACAGAAATTTCAAAATATCGATGCAAAGTTTTGTAAATTGCGTTTGTTATATTAAAAAACCCGAAAAAGTAGCCTCCAAAAAAATTCTCAAAAATCAACTTGCACTTCATAAGACTAAAATTTTATGGGCCATAAAACTCCATACCCAAAAATTTTCTAAAAATTCAGAATTCAGAAAGTTGTAATTTTTATGAAAATTTGTTGAATTTTCGAAATTTTGTATAAAGTTTGAAACTGTCATTTACGCGGTTTTGGTTAAAGCTTAGACGATGTATTTTTATATAAAAATATTAAAAAAAAATATTATCTCGAAAAAGATTACGAATATTTGAAGAAAATTAACACGTGGTCATTTGGTTGAGTCACTGTATGTATGTAGATAAATAGAGTGTATGTGTTCGGATGGGAAAAGATGACAAAATGCTAAAAAATTAGAGCTGGCAAGAGTGAATAGAGCTGGGTTGTGTGGGGCTTTTAAGTTATTTAATAAATAATTTAATAATTTTGAATAGGCATAATTAAAAAAATAATAATAATTATGTAGATATTTAATATATAATTTTTAAAAATTAAATATCACACTTTCCGCTATTTTTCGGAATTTTCGCAACACTTTGAAGGCGCCATTGGTCATTTAAGGTTTTCAGTGAAAATCGCCCGCCCCCCTTTTCCGCTTTCTATCATTTCCAGATACATATATGTATGTATGTATTTACACTCCTGAAACTGACTCGGTGTGGATATGGCACGCGCCTGCGCCTACAGTGCCTTTACGAAAAAGTCACTCAATCACCAATACTTAAGCATATTTTACTTGCTTGTGTAGGTTTGGATTTTCTGTGAATTTCACTCAAAAAAGAGGCGGAGTCTCTGTGTATGTGTTTATATATTTGTTTGTATGTGCTCATACGCCATTTCTGCACTCATAAATACATACAGGCAATTAATTGCTGGCAAAGCGAAACCTGTTTTGAATTTTCTGAGTTTTTATTTTATTTCACTCTACAGGGTGTTGCTGGTTACTTACAGCTGCCTAGGTTCCTCTGCTTGGAACAGCTGTTGCTGTTGCTCTTGCCTGTGCCGTGGCTGGTTTCCGACGCCGCATTCGCTCATTGCAATGCGTAGTAGGTATCAATCGCAATTTTATTTCCTTATCTGAAATTATTTGTGGACACATTTTACGCATCGCGTGATAAGAGCGGATTGCATGGTGTGAATTTGTGATTTTAATTTTATTAACTTTTGTTTGGTTATGTACGCTGCTTCCATATAAACATGGTTTATTAAACACTGTGTGGATGTTTTTGCATAATTTCTTGCGACGGCAATTTGTTTAGCAGAAATTGAAATCTTAAAATTGTTTGGCTATTTTTTACAAATTTTTCAATCTGATGTTGGAAAACGTACCACGCGTGTCGACACCACACGATTTTTTTATGTACAGTGAACCGCAAAAGTCTTCCAACAGAGAATTTTTCACAATGGATGCAAAATGTATTTTCGCTAATTTTTCATAAAAATATACATAGTTCTTACTTAAACAAAAAAAAATAAATAAATAAAATTACAATTTCTAAACTTTTTGCAAAACTAAGGAAAATTCAATAAATTTGCATACATAAATATTTTTAAGTTTCTAATCAGAGTTTTTTTTTTTAACATTTTGAATATGCGGTTTTGTAGTCTTTTAAATTTTAGTCTAGTAAAGTGGAACCTAGAAGTTTCCAAAAAACTCCGTTGATTTTTTATTTTTTTTTTGCTGACGGTGTCACTTATTTACTATCTTTAAAATTAAACTCGATAATTTTTTAATATAGAAAAAAGTGCACAAGACCGTCAGCAAAAAAAAAAAAAAAAAAAATCAACGGCATTTTTAAGAAACTTCAAACGTGCACCTTCGATTTGCTTGTTTGCAGAGGCAATTGGGCCGGCCTTTTGCAATACTACCGAGATCTTGAAACCCGTACTCCTCTTTAAATCAGTTCGTGCAGAAAATGAATCAGAGCAGTTGCCGTGTGTGCTTTGCCGCTGCTAACATTTTTTGTCGTCCTTTGCATAATGTAGGGCATTTACACAGTAATGACAGTTACAAGCAATTCTTCATCAAGGCAGCTTCTGAAAATGTCATTATGGTATACTCTTAATCGTTCTGCGTTCCTCCCAACGACGGTGGCCTCCATTTAAATAGCCTACAGCTTACGATTTTTTCCTCCTTCCTACCTAGATGAGCTCTTAAAATTTTTTCAAGATCATTTGAGCTTAACTGTATTGATCGTACTATAGTACGTATGTATGTATGTAGGTGTACCAAAATGCTCAGTATAAGGATACAAATTTATTGAAGCGTGCCTGTCCATCCGTCTTACAGAAAATGCATTATCTTCAGTTTTGTATGAAGAACAAGATTCCAATGCTGAGGTAGGGCGTTTTTGAATCGGCAGCTGAGATACGGAGTTTTTCAATAAAATTCTGAGATACGGCGTTCTTCAATAAAATGGTGAAATATGGCATTCTTGAAAAGCTTTCTGATATAGGGCTTTTCCGAACTGGCTACCGAGATATGTCGATCTTCCACTCAGGTGTCGATATGCAATTGCTAAAAAAAGTGAAAATGAGTAAATTTGCAAGCAAGATAAATTACCACCTTATGGCTGTACTAGCAATTAAATCGATGCCGGGGATCCCTGCATAAGGGACCTTAAGCTAGAGATTTGGCAACTGGCAAACCAACAAAAGCGACAAAATGGGTGAAGCAACTGCACCTCTGGTGTGAATAAGCTTTGGTCAACCGTAAAGCCCCTATCCAACCCGACGAAGCGTAATGACGGTGTGGATATTCAATTCGGTGATCGCGTCACGTTGTACCCGAAGCGATGAGCGAGCTATTTTAGCCGGCAGTTTACACCGCATCTTTCGAAAGATAAGGCCAGAAAATTGCACAACCTACAAAAATCGAATGCAGTTCTTACTTTCCTTAGCGGTGAAGTTCAGTTGGCCATCCGGAAGGCGAAGGTCTCCACTGCCGTTGGACCTGACAGAATATACGTGCTGATGCTCACCTCACGGTCCGCAAACTGTGTAAGGCCAACCGTACTACACGTGCCACCTGATCCCAGTGAAGCATCACCATGACTTTTATTGAGTTCACAGCACCACCATAGCACTTAATGCTTTAAACACCCAGGTAAATCGCAGCCTTTACCGAACCTAGCCCTGCGAGAGAACTGTCCTGGTAGCGCTTCAAGTTGCTAGAATACTTTGCGGTGGATTGCGAATTATATGAGTGGTCGATAGACGTCCGTAAGGGGTCCCAAAAGTTGGTGTGGTTCCCCCTTATTGCTCAACTTCTATGCATATTCCAGACGCTGACGGAATGCCTTCTGATATCGCCCCACGCTTAGCATGCTGTTTCAAGATGGTTGCTACTTCAGCTGTTCGGAGATCTATTCCTACCCCCTTCTCCAATCAAATTAACTTAAGAGGTAAAACTTCTGGATCCGTTATACCTTCTCCAATTGGCCATTTTAAAAATGTATGCTCCCATTGAAAAACGTAGTATGTAAATACCTCAGACCTCTGAATACCGGCGTCAAAAACATTTTTGTCTGCATGCAATTTGTGTTTTTTTTTTCGCACACACGGCTATGCCTTACCTTCGCTAAATCCTCAATAAATATGCAAATTACGGCATAATTTATGAAATTTTTAAATGCTAATGCAAATGCTTAAATTGCTATAAGAAATTAGTTTTTAAAGCAGCTAATACGATTTGAATACTTTAATACTAAATGTCTTAGCAGCTTTGAAATATGAATAAATATATTTCCATTTGAATGCTAAAAATGTCAGTAAGCACTAACAACAACATAAACTAAGTGAATTTATTGCCATCTTAAGAAAAACGAAAAAAAATGGCAATACAAATATTTTAGGATCACAGATGGCTAATCCGAGAAAAAATAAATAAATAAGTATTACCAAATAAATAACAAAAATTTAGGTGGTAAGCAGATGAAAGCTTTTAATACAAGGATAGGCAGTGAGTAACGACAACAACGACAACAACAACAATAACCTTCTCAGTGTTGACAACAACACTGCTGGCTTTAGTAGCAATTTAAAGTAGCCACAACAAACGAAAAATGTTCGCAATAAAATTTAAAGTGTCAATAGTTTAAATATCTACCAATGACGACTATCCGGACTACAGGAATGGATTCTTATACATATACATACATACATACATAACTATGCACATATTAATGCTATTCAGCTGACTTGACATTGGGTTGGTTTGCTGAGTGGAGCAGCACAATGGCGAGGGAGGGAGTGGCTGGCTCTATGCTCTATGGACTAGGCAACAATGGATTTACGATATTTTCACGCCCATTCACAATAAACATTATCAGGCAATAACAATAGCAACAACACCAACAACAACATAATCTATTACAACAATATTGCATAGTTCGATTGAACATATTTACATACATATGTGCATTAGGGTGCCTCACGAAAAAAATTACTGTTTTACGGAATTACAAAACGCGTTATATTTTAAGGCGGCCGACAAAACATTTCGGAAAAATGTTTACATTAAGCTGGGCCGATTTGAAAATATTTACAAAAAACCTCATTATTTTGATTCTAATGACAAAATTTTTATGCAGACTTTGCAAGCTTCAACTCCTATAACATCCTATACTTAACCCAATACTTAATCGATTAACCGCCCCGAGCAGATTATATATTTACGAATTCGGCTAATCTCAATGCTCCAGACTTCAACCTTAGCCTCGAGAACGCTGGGCACCGAAGAAGGTTGTGTGTTCCACCTCCTCATCTTCCAGGCAACTGCGACGTACGGGGTCCAGTAGTATGCTCAGCCTTACTACGTGAATGTCGATTGGACAGTGAACCGTTAGAACCCCCACCAAAAGTGAGAGCTGTGGCTTTCAGAGTGTGAGGAGTGCCCTCGACCACCACCTGACTACCCTCGGCCAGAAGGACCTTGCAATCGCGCATGTCCTGGTTTTCGCCCAGCGCTCGCTGCGCTGACGTGAGGCCCACCTATCCAAGAGTGTACTATAGGTGATCAATGGCACCCCAGCCGCTCCTTCTCCGGCGAGCGAAAACGGTTCACGAGTGCCTTTCCTGGCCAATTCGTCAGTCACATAGTTCCCTGCAATGTTGCTGTGACCCGGAACCCAAAAAAGCCGAGTACAGAAGTATTCCGACGCGACCGAAAAAGAGAGCATACATTCCTTAACCAAGTTGGAGCGCATTTCCAACGCACTTAAGGCCCTGATAGCCATTTGGATATCCGAGTAAATGATCACCTCTCTGACTGTCATGGTACTTCGGAGCAGTGAATCCGCAGCGGATTCCTTGATTGCAGTCACTTCCGCTTGGAATACACTGCAGAAGTCCGGAAGCCTGAACTTAGTGCTGATGGAGAGCTCTCGACAGACGACCCCACCACCAACCCTGCCGTCCCGTTCCGATCCATGAGTGAAGAAGTTCATCGCTCCTCCTCTTCAGAAGTTCCGCCCGGTCTAATCTTCCCTTGAGGGAAAATTGGCAGAGAAGAAGCTGCTAGGATCCATTTCGGTGGCGCAGCAATCTGTGCGATCAGCAATGAAATCGGAGTCCCCTAGAACCCCAGGGTGTCTAGTCCTTAAGTCGGTCAACCAATCGGTTTCTCTGAGTCCAATAGCTGTTCGTGCCGCCACACTTTTGCCTGCAACGTCGCCATTGCTAATATGTGCGTGGTCCTCAGTGTTCCACTAATACCAATTAAAGCAGCCCTTTGTACGCGCTCAGCTGCTTAGCTAGTGTAGTCTTTTGCAGTGAGTTCCACCAAACTAGGGCGCCATAAAACGTAATAGCCCTTTCCTCGATATTTGATCTCCACGCCAACTTCCTGTCGAGGATCAAGCCCAAGTACTTGACCCTATCAGACAGCTGTAAGCGCTCATCTCCAACTGAGGTAAGAACAGCGTCGGAGATTTTATACTTTCTAGTGCATAAAACTAGTTCTATCTTACGACGGCGAAGCCACTTTTGGCCTCCCATTTAGTGACTAGTATGCGGAGTGCTGCACTCTAATGTGCATACATACATACATACATACATACATACATACATACATATAGTTAACACTACACTTTAGTAGCAGTGATGACAATGCTAGACAATTTTGGTTTGTCGGTTTGTTGTCACTTGGTTATGCATATTTGCTGTTGTTGTTTTCAATGTTATTGTGGAGTATCGTTTGAATTAATGAGTTTGTTGGCGCTCATCGTACGCCCACGAAATTTCGAAAATGTGTGCACTCGGTACGCTATATGTAGATATCTATGTATGTATATGCAGATATGTCCAAACTGTGGCTATAAGTAAAGCGTATACGCCGACCAAATCCACATCGAGCCAGTCAGACAGTCAGTTAAGTTGGCCAGCAACTATTTGGCTGGTTGACGTTTGGTTTGTGTGTATGTGTGAGTTTCTGTGGGTGTAGTTAAATTAAAGCTATGCTGACGCGTTAAGTTTTATTAAAGGGGCTTTCCAAGCAAAAGGTGCCAATGTCATGGATGTATTTTGAATTTGAGAATCTGCGCTGGCAATAACAAATAGTTGACACTAAGGGCACCAGGTTGCTTTGCACCAAAGCGAATTTTAAGAAAAGCTGCAGTACTTGGTTTTTGCGCCGCCTAGAATACGATCTACACAGTATCTACATGGATGAGTCTTTGGCTTATGTAACGGCTGTTTTGCGAACAAGTTTGGATTAGGCCAACCCTCATCGTTGTTGTTGTTGTGGTGGTGGTAGCAGCACTACCATTAGTCAATGTGCTGAAGCGCAACTAAAGTTAGGCACAAGAAACGAGCTGATTCTACGCGATCGGACCAAAGGGAGAATGGGTTTGAGTGGACAGGTGAGCTGGTTGGTGTTTTATGGGGAGTTTTCAAAATCCGGATATATATTTCGTAAGTTCGGATAGAGACTGG
This sequence comes from Rhagoletis zephyria, assembly GCF_001687245.7. Classification (NCBI taxonomy): domain Eukaryota; kingdom Metazoa; phylum Arthropoda; class Insecta; order Diptera; family Tephritidae; genus Rhagoletis; species Rhagoletis zephyria. The sequence continues at coordinate 22,494 of NW_016159646.1, forward strand.
ATTGTTATGAGTTCAGCCGAGACTGCCGTTGTATCAGAGTAACGCGGGTCCCTCCAGAAGCCGAAGCTCTTTGTCTGCGATAGGTGCTGATTGTACTCCGACTGCGACATTCTTGGAGATAGAGAGTCTGCGAAGTTGATAATAGACTCTCTGTGGATGTTATTTATGGCTCCCACAGTTCCTTTTTGAACTTATTTATTTCCTTGGAAATCAGGTGATTTGTACACATTTCCTTACTTCGATAAAAGAGGTAGAAAGTATGAGATTCACAGTATCTAGGCATAAATGGCTTTAAGCTTGAACTGCTTGAACTGTGGTGACTACTTGACCTCGACGTTATAATTAAAATTAGAAGGAAGGCTATACCAGTCCTAAAAGCTTCTGGCCTATTAGCGTAATATCTTTCCGGATCGCGCCTTGGGCATTTTCATAGGCATTGAGAGCCAACTTTGATAATGCCACCTTCGATAGAGTACGCACTTCGGCCGTAAGGCGCTTGTAGGCTTAAAATAAATGGTTGCAGTTGTGATCAAGGGTGGAATGAGGCGGAAATTGCCCTAGACAGATATCTACATAGACGGTAATTGCTTTGCAAAACCACAGGATAATACTACGTCACCACTAACTCTGCATAAAAAAGTAAGTGCGACTGAGCCACACTGGAGAAGTGAAACTTACGTTACATGTCTACTTTATCTCTTAACCAATATACATATCGTCACTTGAAATGCAAAAACAAGTAATAACATCGTAAATGAAATGAAACAAATCGTGACTAATATTTTAAATTTTTTTTTCATAAAATGATGTGGGGAGTTGTAACTCGATAAAATCCATCATATAAATTAAAAAACTGAATTTTAAAGTTTTTTATTAGTTATAACTTTTTGCATTTCAACCATGATGTTTTTTTTAGCTTTATACTCTGTCGATAACAAAATCGATAGTAACATCCATCAAAATATCGAAAACAAAACCGGTAAAAATATCGATAAAAATATAGATAAAAAATCGATAGCAAATTCGAAAAAGATATCGATAACAAATTCGATAACGTAATCGAAAAAATAACGATAACAAAATCGATTAAAAATTCGATAACAAAACCGTTAAAAATATCCATCAAAATATCGAAAACTAAACCGGTAAAAATATTGATAACAAAATCGATTAAAATATCGATAATAATATAGATAAAAAATCGATAGCAAATTCGATAACAAATTCGATAACGTAATCGAAAAAAATAACGATAACAAAATCGATTAAAAATTCGATAACAAAATCGTTAAAAATATCGATAAAAAAATCGGTAACAATCGATATCAAAATCGTTAAAAATATCGATAAAAAATCTACAAAAATATCGGTAACAAAACCGATAAAAACTTCGATAACAGAACCGATAAGAATGTCGATAACAAAACCGATAAAAATATTGATTATTAAATCGATAAGCTCCGAAAATATTGATATCAAAGTCGTTAACAATTTCGATTAAAATATCGATAACGAAATCGATAAAAATTTCGAAAATGAAAGCGATAAAAATATCGATAAAGAACCGATAACAATATTGATTATCATGTGGATAAGTTCAGAGAATCCAGAAAGTCTCTACTAACATCGGTCCTTCAGACCGAAGCACAGAGAATGTTAATTTCTTTATATTAAATTGAATTTGTTTGGATTGTAAATTTAAGAGAACGGTTGCAATTTAAGCCATAGGCAAGTCCTCTAACTTTTCACTTCAAACTAGTGCACCAATGCAAGTTACGACTAAATTATGTTTATGTTTAACTAAGGCAGCCAGGTCATATGGTTATGAGGCATCTGACCATTTGGTACAAAAGGATCCGAAGTTACTGCACGGTTCGCAACAAGTTCTAGCACTCCTAATTTACAGCGTGGCGACGAATAACTGTTACCCAGGTTTTTTTGAGAAATAAAAGGCACCTTTACAGATTTTGTGAAAAAAGTATTTTGTTGTTAATTTTCCACAGATTTTACTTTAGTTGTATTAATTAGTTTTTAAATTTTAATCCTTATTTACATTTGCCAGCAGTGTAAACTTTGAGAGAAAAGTTCATTTGACACGTTGACACGCAGGTCTTCGTCAGTTAATTTATTCCATATCTTCTGTAACAATAGGCACATTTTCTCCATTTTGGGTCTCTTATACTCCCCCTTTTGTCCAACATAAGGCCTCATACTCATAAATCGAATAGACCCGAAACTTGTGACTAGGACGGCCATTCATTCTACCAACCTTATACAGTTTTTTTCATTTTTGTATTTTTTTTATACAAAGCCTAAGAAAAAATACACCTGAAAAATACTTGCGTGCCAAATGAACTTTTCTCTCAAAGTTTAAACTGCTGGCAAATGTAAATAAGGATTAAAATTTAATAACTAATTAATACAACTAAAGTAAAATCTGTGGAAAATTAACAACACCCTACTTTTTTCGCAAAATCTATAAAGGACCCTTTTATTTCTCAAAAAAACCGAGGTAACAGTTATTCGTCCCCACGCTGTAGAAGGCACCGCCGAAAACTGAGTGAATATTACGCTGCTCATTGACTGGCAGGAGGTTTTCGCAAGTAGCTTTAAACATTTATTTTGTTTTCAAAAGATTTGTTTCAAAGGCAGAGAAATATTAAAAGCTATTTGAGAAAACGGCCCGTAGAAATTTAGGTATCTGCTTTAATTGAGCGGATGTGGGACTGATCACTTTTTGTGTTTTAAACAATTGACTGTGCATTTTTTCCCTGTTTTGAGAAAAATGAGTCTAATGTAGGAATATTTTTTATCCCCCAAAGGAATTTAAAATTTGTAATAGAATAAAAAAGGCTGACCAAACTTTCAATGGAAACTTTTTTACATCTGTTTGAAGTGAAATTACCCTATAAACATGTTGGCGGTAATGATAGTAATGCATAGTATACCTATACATATCTATGTAGGTATGTGGCTATGTAAATGAATTTGGTTTCATCGCTGCTGTAGCCGCTTATATCCTATTTGTGTTTGCTTATCATTACTTATCATATACTTATTACACAGCTATAGTTGTCGAATGGTTATTAAGAATGGTATCGAATATGCTAAATGGACAAACACATGTGTATGTGCATATGTATGTATGTATGTCTGTATTTAAATAGGTATGGAAATGAGATCAGTCAAGCGATTTTGAGAGGCGGGGCTGTCTGTATGAAGGCTTATATGTATTTATGGTCATAAGTATGTACGTATGTATGTATGTACGCACATAATTTAAAATGAGACAGTTTGTCCTGTTGCTTGTTGTTGTTGTTTTATTACCGCTTGCTGATATTATGATTGTAACTTATATTGTTGTTGTTTAGTGTTATGTTGTTGTTGTCGGTTGTTATGTTTTGTGATCCGATCGCGCGTCAAATGACCAAATGTGGATATGCAGCCGATTGCAAACATATATTTGATTATATTTATTACGCACACGCACACACCCACAAACAAACTGGCATGACAGTGCAATCGCATTAATTTCAGCTGTGCATTTGTACAACAAAGACGCGCGTGTATGTATGTGTGTAAATATGTGTGTGCATGCAAATGTAAGTTTGCATTCTGCTTGGCTGTATTTTCGCACAAATAGCAATATAAATTTAAAATGTTAATGTTCGTTCTGTTGCAGCTCCAAGTGGATGACAACAAGAAAAACAAAAGCAAAAAATGCCACAAATAGTTTGACGTTGCTGTTGGATTTGCATTTGCTTCGTGAAATATGTATATCTATATTCAGTTGCTTTTGCTGTTGATATTGCCGCGAAAATGAGCGCAATCGTTTAATCAATGCTGCTGCATTTAAAAGTTTTGTGTCTACGTTGAGGATTTTAAGTGAAATTAAATTTATTTAAATTTAACGGGCCTTGGGGTGGGGGTTTGGGTGTTAAACTACGTGTCAGTCAGTGGCGAACGCACGGGGTGTGTTTTAATATGGCGCATATGTATGTATAATATGGCCTCTATATATTAAAATACCCCCCGTGGGTCCGCCACTGACTGACACGTAGTTTAACCCCCAAAACCCCCCCGCTGGATCCGCCCCTGGCTAGCTTTCTAATAGGACTAGCAGTGTTAAAGCTCATTCAATTCCCAAATAAACTAAAGCGACTACATTGGCGCTACTATTTGGTATTTTTTGCCGTTTTTTTTTTAAAGAATGAGAAAAAAGTAAAATTTAATCCTTGACCAGATTGGGGTCAGTGCCAAAATCTTCATATTAAGGAGATTTTTGGCAAGTTTCGAAATCCGTTGAATATTTCTCGATTCGTCGTGTGTTTTAAACCTAGTTATTGGAGAGAAAAAAATTGCTAAACGAAAACTTTTAATCCAGAGAAATTAAACTCAAAGATTGCAATTTTATAAAAAGAAGGCTGAAGTGCAAAAGTTTTGATAAGTAAAAGGATAAAATCAAAATCTTAT
>NW_016159646.1:27474-35777 GCF_001687245.7 Rhagoletis zephyria
AGTAAGCTACGAGCCCTGATGGGACTAATTACTGGAAACCACTCATGGGAACGACATATATGTATGGCCATCGTAGGCATCATCGACGAACCACTTTATACATTCCGTTTGGAGGATGATGACAGTACAGCGTATTTTCTTTGCAGCTATTTAACCTTGGTTAGCATGAGCTGGTACATTTGTGAGTCTGGAAAGTTTGCAGAGAAGTAATAATAACCATTACCATTTTTACTATACTCTTTATTTTTTGGGCTTCAAATACTACAACTAGATAGTCACAAGAGAATTTATGTAAATTTTTCATTTAATTAATTAGTGCTTATTACACGTCTCATATATAACGCATAGTTTGACTTAAAAATTTGCCGTAAAATGTGTAGGTCCGCTGTTTGCGCCTATGTCTGCGTACATACTCATTATTTACCAACTCATATTTCCTCTAATAACTTTTGAATAATTCAGCATGTCATATGAACAAACATAACTAGACGTTTCCTGGAATAAGCTTAACATTAACGGTATTTGATGCAAAAAACGAACACAGCTTCCGGTAAATTTCTTTTATACGAACATTAAGCACAAAGGCAACATAAGAAACAAATAAATGGCGGCAAAAAAACAAAACAAAAAATGCAAATCAAATATTAACAATGCAGACTTAAAAAATAAGAACAAGAAGAAAAAAAGAAGTGCGCAAAAGTACAGGTGTGAAAGGAGACTGAAAGATGGCTCATAAAACGCCTAGTGGAACTGTCAAATATAATGCACTTGTATACCCTCTAGGAAAGAATTTGCTGCAATTTAAGGAATAATGAAAACTTTGCTTTGTTTATCCCAGTTTTACTCAAAGTTTCGGGTTGGCTTTCCATTACTTCGATAAAAAATGAAAATTTTTTATAAAAAATCACGCGATTTTTTATTCAAAATTTTCACCTGCGGCGCTTCAAAAAAAAATTCTTCGATAAATAATGAAAATTTTTTATAAAAAATCGCGCGATATTTATTTAAAATTTTCAGCGTTTTTTTTATAAAAATCAATACTTCGATAAATAAATAATTTTTTTTTTAAATCGCGTAATTTTTCATTAAAAATTTTCGCCTCCGGCGCTTAAAAAATAATACTTTGATAAATATTGAAAATTTTTTATAAAAGAAAGCGTGCTTTTTTATTACAAATTTTCGCCTGCGGCGCTTTTTATAAAAATCGATAATTCGATAAGTAATGAACATTCTTATTAAAATTAGTACTTCGCCTGCGACTATTTTTTGCGTAAAACAGTATTTCGATATAAAGTGAAAATTTTCAATAAAAACCCGCGACTTTTTTTTTACTATTCTTATCATATGGCAGCACCAACATCTGTGTTTATTTTCTTCAATACTTCCATGTAATCAATGAAATTTGTATTGTGCAACTTTAAAAGTTAATAAGTTTTTAAATAGAAGCCTCCGCGCTCTGGGGTTTTCACTTTTAGAAACGGAAAAGCTCCTCTTCATGCCCTCATTTTTATTTTATTCAAATTTGGACCGAATTTAAGGAAAATTTTCGTTTTTATTTGATGAAAATCTATTTGCTATTTATCAAAAGTATTTACTCACTTGGAAACCAAAGATATTCCGGCAGGGTGTCATTGCATGAATATACATGTTTAACTGTTGTTGCCTAAGTACGTAAACACATACGTATGTATGTAAGTAATTGCAGGTGCCGTTGTACTGTTGGGTGTCAAAATGCGGCATCGTGCCATCTACGTGAATGGTGTGACCCATTATTGATGGCCAAGTTGCACGAAAAGTGTTAAATAAAAAATATTACGTGATTAGAATCTCTAATTATTGTACAACTTTATTTGCTACGACATATGTTTGCCTGTATTTATGTATGTACATTTGTGTTTACTCATGTGTGTGTGTATGAAAGCTTTTGGCGGCAACTGTGAGTAGATATTTGTTCCTATTACGTGTATATTATTGAGTTATTGCAACAAACGCCAGCTCAGACAGAATTGTTTAAAGAATACAATGGTGAAGGGAAAATGGTATATGTATACGAGTACAATACATGTATGTATGTATGTATGTATTTGTTTTCACTGCCGCTAATGTCACGCGGTATTTGTTAAGTGGCGCATATGACAACCGCAAAAATGCACATTAGAAAAATAGTAGAATCAAGAAAGATGTTTAACTAAATACATAGAAGTGAAAATTGCAGCGATAGTTGTCAGTCGGCTTCTTTGAGCGAAAAGTTGACATATTGCATATCGATGGCTTGCTTCAAATGGCCTCTATCCACAGTTATAAAAATGAGTTTCTGATATTAAAATTAACCCTAGACTTAACTGTAACCGATTATATTAAGGCTATCCTTATTTATTGATTGATATTATTATTGAATAGTGGAATTACAGTTATATATATTAGACCATGCCACCTTAGGTTAGGTTGGGTTTAGAAGGCATTTAGACCATGGATGTTGGCTCTTTATGTACCACTACGAATGATAACTGCTACGTTAGACCGAAAATCGCTGAGTGCCGGGAAAGAAGTTTCGCGGGCGGCCAATCTTAATCCCAGAGAGCTCCTTCGGACTTGTCAGAGAGCATGAACCCAAGTGCCTAAGCTGCAATCTAGCAAAAGCCGGACAGTCTAGGAGGAAATGCTGTCATGACTTCACCTCGTCGTTCGCCATACAGCTGCAATAAATAGAAGGAGTGGAGGAGTAAGATATTTAATCTTACTCCATGAACCCCGATAGGACAATGCCCCGTAACTTACAGGCTGTAAGTACACCCACCAGTATCGAGGGATCCGGCGTCGCGAGACTAAAGAGTTCCTTAGACCGCCATCCTCGGCCAGAAAGACCTCGCCGTGGCGCATACCCTGGTATTCCTCCTCTCTCTTCTTGGCGATAACTCCTCAAGGGTGCCGCCTCTGGCCAGTTCATCAGCCGCGCAGTTCCCTGTGATATCACTATGGCCTGACATCCAGAAAAGTCTGACAAAGTAATATTCAGAAGCTATCGGAAACGAATTGAGGCATTCCCCAACAAGCTTCTAGCGTACCGTAAGTGAGCCCAGGCTCTGATTGCCGCCTGCCTGTCTGAGCAGGTGTTAGCCTCCCTTACCGCCATTGCAACAAACAGCAGGTAATCGACTGCTTCCTTAATAGCAGAAACCCCCGCCTGAAACATACTGCAGTATGGAGAGCTCCTTGGAAAAAAACCCCTCCACCGACCCTTCCATCGAGGTTCGACCCATTCGTGCAAAAGTTCACTGGTGCCTCCCTCCAACTCATCCCTAGATAGGATTAGCGTTGAGAATGAGCTAGCTGGTGCCAGGCAAGGCACGCAGTGATCCATGTTACCTGGAAACAAATCGAGGCTCCCTTAAAAGCAAAAAAAAAGTTCGCTGTACACCACTGATTCTAAAGTATGAATCTACTTTTGTTAGGAAATTTGGAAAAATAACATTTTTTTCCCGAGCCTATGCGTTGCCTTTTTACACCTACATTCCGTCATAAAAAATTTGTTTCAAATAGTTATACTGGAATAATCGGAATACTCTCTTAAAATTAAAAAAAAAAACCATTTATGATTTTTGGTAATGGCATTAGGGTGGTACAGTAGAGTGATAAGTTGTGAGATCTGTTGGGTAAGTACTAAAATGGTGTACTTGAGCTCCAAGAATTTTGGTACGAAAAAAAATGTTCAAGGAGAAATAACATCGATATATCATATTTTAAGAACCGGCTGGAAATGCCGAATAAATTGCCAAAAATCTTAAAAAGTGACCACTACGTGTGACAAAAAAAAAACATAAAAAAAATTTCGAAATTGTCTCCTCGAAACGAAAACAAAGGGATACACTTTAAGATCCGACTCTGAACGCGAAGAATGTAAAAAAATGCGCTCGGCAAAAAAATTATTTTTTCGAAATTGCGTTTTAAAACATACTTCAGATTCGAAGGTGTCCAATATCCATATAGAAACATTTAGGATTCTGTGAAATTTGGCTCGTTAAAGGTGCTTATGTTATTTAAAATTCGTTCTAGAAATGCTCTTTAAGTTTCTTTGCTGTTGCATGTCTCTAGTAGGCGTCGAACAGCAGATTAATCGGATGATGGCGACGCACGTAAAAAACTTTCCTACCTTCAATTAAGCAGACTCTGAATTCAAAAAGATATTTCTGCGACAACAGCTATTTTCAAAAATAAAAATTTTGCACACTATTTTTTATTTTTTTTTGTACAATAACGTCATTATTTGCAGTGTAGAAGAGAAAATATTCTAAGCATATTAAACTTGTTCGCTCTTGCATTTCCGGTGATTATTGGGCCTCTTGTAAAGTTACGCCTGACTGGATATGCCCATTTGGTAGTCAAGTGTGGCGGCTTTTGGCGTCGACAGGCGCCAGCGCCAAAACTAAAAACCCAGGAAGGCGAGAAGTTTAAGGTAATACATACGAGAACATACATACATACAAGCACTCAAGAAATGAATGAATGGTGAAAAATAAAATCATACAAATTAAAATACAATTAAAGAGCAACATAAAAGTTAGTAACGTTTAAAGAAAACCAGCAAAGAAAGCGAAAAGGCGAAAAAGTAATTTAGGTGTTCGGCGATAAGATGCGAGGCGGCATTCGTGCCAGATTAAAAAAAAAATACCTACATACATCATATGTATGTACTTACAACGGCGCACCGCCACCACAATCGCACTGTGGCACGCACTACAAATTTCGCCTACATAACAATCGCAACAAAACGGCATCCGCTGCACGTAGCAAATACATACATATTGCAGTGAGCGAAACCGAAATGAAAAATAATAATGCGAAAGAACAATACCAACAACAACAACAACAATCAAAGAAAATATCAGAAACAAGGCGCACGCATTTTGGCAATAAATTAAAGAGATGCAACATCAAAGGCAACAAAAAATGGTTAACGAAAATTTAAAAGTGAAGTAGCAACAATTGCAACTGCGGTGGGTGTTGCTGACATTATTCAGCTGTTGTTGCTCTTACACCGCAAGTTGCATTTATATTTTTTTTATTTTTTGCTTTTGCTATGACTGTTGCAAGACGTACGTAAGTAAGTATGTATGTACATAGTATGTATGTCGGTAATAGGGGGAGTTACCGGCAGTGGCTGCTGCACATTTATCATTTAGCTCATCACTTTGCAATAGCACTTCTTAAGCTGTGAATGCCTGCGAAAGTACATTGCAATTAAAAAGCATTAGCAGTATACATATGTATGTACATTAGAGTGGTTCAAGTTTTGTATGGGTGATCGATGAAAAAGTGGCACCTTAATTTTTTTCCATTTTGTATTTGTAATATTGATACCAACCATAAATTTTCTACAAATACAGGGTGTTCAATGACCTTGAAATGCATTACTGAATCCCTATGAAACTGACAAAAATATTAATAATTTATATTTTGAAATCATCTAAGCTTGTTCAACCAATTGTTTGGTTAATATACGTACATCTAATGGACCCGGTGAACTTCGTCCCGCCCAAGACCATTTTTTTATTTAGACACTTTGGTCCAACATTTTCATCAACAATTCACGTTCACGACTTCCTGTGACACATGTATCTGCTTTGATTATGGCATTTTGTAATATTTAATTTATCTTATCCATTTAGTTTAATTAAACTTCTCAAACAGGTGGCAACCCTCCTCAAAATTTTTTTCATTAGTAAGGTTTATTAAGCTTCTTTAGTGTGATACCCACATTGTAATATACGAATTTATCTTTTCAGTTATATAAGTTAATATTTTCAAACAGGTGGCAGCCCTCCTAAAAATATTTTCGACTGTAAGTCTTCTTAAACCCCTTTCTTTTGACACTCATATTGTAATATTGACTTTACTATAGCAATTTACTTATACTGAAATTTTCAAACAGGTGGCAATTATTTAAATTTATTTTTTCCTAAACCTTCAGGTAGCAATTGCAAACAAAACAAATTTGTGTATGTATGTACAAATATAGAAGATATACTTTTAGAGTAAAATATAAACATTTAATGAGCATCCTCTAAGTTTTTACTTAGAAACGCAACGTTTGATGCCAGCACCTCTTTCGGCAAGAGGAAACATTTTGGGAGGTGGCCCGAACCCTATCACCGATTTTTTTTTTTAGACCACTCTAATGTACATATTTATGTAAGTGATAGTGGCGGAATTGATTATTACGCTATAGTTGTGGCGACTTCCGCAACTTTTGAAGACAGTTTGTAGCGCAACAATTTTTTTTTTGCTGCTATTGGTATAGCTCGCTAAAAAATGTTAGTGATTGCACTTTATTTGATCAACGTGGCGGTGGTTAGTCCCAATTTCAATATGAAACATAATGCTTCGGTTTGATACTCAAAGTATCGGATGAGGAGGGGTAGAAAAGGTGAAGGAGCCACCAACTGACAATAAAAGAGACCAAATCTACCGCAAACGATTTAGCAGACGGAGAGAGCGTAGAGTAATGAACGCAGCTATTGGTACAGGGTTCGTGGGTAAGGGAACTAGAGTGCTTCTTGAGTGTATGCACATGGTATTAATTTAACAAAAACTTGCTAATAAAAGGTTAAAAAATAACACTTAGAAAAAGACTAATACAAGAATGAAAGTAAAGGTGAATACGTACATAGATAAAGAAAAGGGTAAAGGCAAAGCTAAAAATAAAAACAAAAACAAAGATGCGTTAAGATAAAGGCAAAAATGAAGATCAAGGTAAATTTAAAAAATTTACTTATGTATATAAAGGCAAAGGTGAAGGGGAATATGTAGATGAAGAAAATGATAAGCATAAAAGTAAAAACAAAGATAAATATAAAGAAAAAGATGAGGACGAGGATACCGATAAATTAAAGACAAAGGTAGAGGAAGAAAGATTAAAATAAAGGTAATTATAGAGAAAAGGATATATGTAGATAGAGACACACAGACTCAATCTGGGAATTATTTTGGGATTTTAGAGATTTTCTAGATTCTTGAGACTTATCGATATAATAATCGATATTTTTATCGGTTTCGTTATCGTTTTGCTACCGATATTTTCGAAACTTACCGATATAATAGTCGATATTTTTATCGTTTTTGTTGTCGATATTTTTATCGATAGTGCTATCGGTTTTGTAATTGATATCTTTATATATATTGTTATTGCATTTGTTATCGATATTGTTACCGATTTTGTTATCGATTATTTATCGATTTTGTTATCGATCTCTTATAGATATTTTTATCGATTTTGTAATCGATTTTTATTATCAATTATTTATCGATTTTGTTATAGGTATTTTTTATCGATTTTGTTATCGAATTTCTAATCGATTTTGCTAGCAATATTATCATCGAAGATAAAAGAAAAGAACAGGGGTAGGGTAGGGATCTAGATAGAAAAAGACAAAAGATATAACTTCAAGCAAATGCAGATGTATGTAAATATGTAATTGGTTGTGAGACAAAATAGATATGTAACGTAAGTTTCGCTATAGGCCCCCCAATATCCCGAAAAAATTCAAAAAAATCGTTAGTATTGCAAAATGGTAAAATAAATAATTGGAAGTCTCCTGAAGAGAAACAGAGTTTTCCGATCGAAAAATATTGATTTTTAGGAATTCTATACCATTTCTAGGAAAAAGTGTTTTCCGCATATAAAATACATTGAAAATTTCATGGGCTTTGAGGCAGTTCTAAATATCAGTTTTTTTTAGAAAAATCCCAGGGGTGAGAGCTTACCATTTTAAACTTTTTTTTTTGGACCGCCCTTAAGTACATATATGTATATGTAAGCTGAAATGATGTTGAGGCGCAGCGTGTTATCAAAGCGCTGGCATCAGATGTAAAAACATACATACATACAACTGCGTATAATACACACTTCAGGCTTGGACACTATGATTTTTATGAGCATTTCAACAAGTTTTACAGCTTTTACCACTAAATATGTGAAAGAGAATCTTCGGAAAAAAAGCACATAACTGCAGCAACAATGAAGCAACAAAAGCAACGATATGCTAATAAAAAAGTTTGGCACCAATTTTAAGTATCAGCCAAGGTGGTGTTAACGCATGAATGCAGTGGCAAGCAATAGTTAGTTTCTAAGCGATAGACAAGTGTGTTTAAAGCAGGTATGCAGCTGGTGGGTTCGATATGCACCCGAGAAGATCTTGCATTGGCGCGTTTCTTTTGTTGGCGAGCAGTAGAAATCATTTCAAATGGCCATTAAACGTCGCTTAAACATACATGAATTTTCCACTGTATTTTTTCGAAGCGGTTTC
>NW_016159646.1:36874-46408 GCF_001687245.7 Rhagoletis zephyria
CTACATACATACATACATACATACATATGTACTTATGTAGCGTTGTGTTGACTTCTTTGAATAAATTAAGGCATTCTGCCCTCTGATGTAACGCAACGTGGGAATTTATTGAAATCAGCCGATCGACCGGTGTTCTTACACGCACATACATATCTACATACATACGTACATATATAAAGTTTACGATTTCATGCAGCACCTCAGCATTTCTCCATCTCGCGCAGCTACGTCTCTTCATGCTTTCTTTTTATTGATGTTTATATTTTATTTCTCTTAGTACTTTGTTGTTGCTTTTGAGTGCTTTAATGTATTTAAAGAAATTTAAAAGCGTTCATTTTCTACTGAAATGTGTACAAAACAGTTGACATTATGGCTTTGTGATTAAAGTTTTTATGCGTATTTATTTGCTTCGAAAAAGGGACATTTTGTGGATGCTATTCAAGCTTGAAATTCATTTGACATGGCGTTGATGGAGATATTTTTTTATTTTTTATTGCAGCATGTGCAACAGCGTAGTTTTATTATGTCATTAAAATATTTGTTTTCCTTTTATTTATTTTCTTTTTTAAACTTGTAGGTACGATATTGATGTAATGTTGATGTTGTTGCTGGTGCGTGTTATGGGTCATTTGATATATGACTCCTAGAAATGGTAGAGATATGTATGTATATTTAACAGCATTTCAAGCGCCAATAAGCAGAACAGAATATGTACTTTTTAAACTTAATGAAAAAACTGAACTGAAAGATAAGCATGCAAATTAAGTCTACGAAAGACTTAAGACACGAACTTGCCTTGCAGAGAAAGTGAAAAATTTTTTCAAAAATGCACAGTTCAACCTAATGAAACTCGATGTTCGCCTTAGTTGGTTTTTTCTACTTGATTTATACACTTATGTAAATAAACATACAACTGTAGTTTTTGTTGTTGCGCACCGAGGCTCATAGTAATGCTGGGTGAAAAAGTACCCTCGCACCTTTCCAGCCCGCAAACTTTTGGAACTACCCTCGTATTTATATTTACAAAAGTTGATAGAATTTTGGTGGCCAGTGTTATTTCTATTCACAGACTTAAACAATAAATGGGTTAGTGCTAAAAGTAAGAAGAACCTACATACTTATGGGTAGTGACTTAAACTTAAATAGTAATTAACGAGCACTAATGGTCTCAAAGAGAAAACCGCGAGAGCACAGCGAATGCAAAACGAGTGCTGGCACCCAAGCTATTTAGCGCTTTAAAAGGCCAAAAATAGGGGCTTAAGATGCCTTTTAATTTATTTATAATCTGCCATGTACCATCTCTTAATAAGTTGCCAACACTGTGGCAAGCAGTCGAAAGGAGCTGCATACAAAATTTTTCTGTATTTCTGTATTTCGTGGTCACAACGCAAAAATGCATTTGGTTTCTGTGATAAATTGCGGTAAGAAAAATTTTCTACTTGACTTGTCTTTTTATTGCTTTTCGCTTTTTTTTTTTTCTTCTACTTAATGCAAGTGAGATTATGTATTTTTTTTTATTTTCCTTACTTTACTTCTTACGCTTATATTTCAAGTGATCTTGTCCCATATGGTTTGACATCTTTATGTGATCCACACCTCTAATACAGATGTTAAAAGTCACTCAACTCACAAATAGCCAATGTGAAAACACAAGCGAGGGTTCGCGTGTAGAATAATAAGCAAAAGAATAACGCTGTTGGGGCTATGTGCATCCCTTTGAACAGAAATGTGCTGCCGCTGCTGTGACTCAAGCTGCTTTTCCTTTGGCATGCGGCAATATACTCCTATCCTATCTACACTGCGCTAATGTAAGCGACTCGCGCATGCGCACAACCAATGACAAGTTCTTGTGCACCCGCTGCGATAAGATTGCTTATCTTGAAAATTGATCATTTTCAAAACGAAATGATGTGGTGGCATTTTCAACTTGTCTGCAACTACATAATTTACCTACAATAGGGTTTTCTGTTGTTTTTTTGTTTTTTTTTTTTGTGTTTGTTGTGTATTATCCTATTTTTCTCTTCATAAAAGGTCGTTCATGCCACTGCATCTGAGCGCCGCGCAGACGATGATACAAGCATGCATATCATAAGGCAGCATACAGGTTGGCAAGAGTGTGGTGGTTATTCATTGCCAGTTGGGGCGTTCGTGTGTAGCTGATATTGTAACAACACTAGGGTGGTCCAAAAATGCATGTGAAAAAATTGAATTGACGAAGCGCTCAAAGTTTTCCATGTATTTTATATGGGGAAAAAACAAATTTGGGAAACTTTGGGCGCTTCTAGCGACCTCTAAATTTTTTTTTTTTTGATTTCAAAACTAAAAAATAGGAGTACATATATTTATTTTTGGTATAGAATCATCCAAGGGAGTGAGAGCATTAAAATTCCGACTTTACTTTTTTTTGGACCACCCTAATATACATAACACATAAGTATAACTGCCTAGTTTTGATGCCAAGTGTCGTTGTTGTTGTTGTTAATATTGAAGGATATCAGCATGCTCGCTGGGGATTTACTTATAAATCGTAAATAGTAATCGCTGTGTCCACTCCGATTATCAGTGATGTGAGTAATTTAATACCAATGCAGTGTAGTCATACAAATTCAGGACCACGAATCGAACTTAAGCATTGACATTTGACAGACATTTCCAGTGAAATAGGTATTTTCATCTTATCTTTGTGGTATTTAGCGTGAATTACAACGGATTGTTGCAGGCGCTGGCGTTTGATAACGAAAGGTTGATGAGAGTACGTGTTGTATGCCACTTAAACGGAATGGAAGGCGGGATTTGAGCTCCGTACACACGATTTGAGCTGATGGTTTCTTATGACAATTTGTATGACTATTTATGACCTTTACCGCATTCCTTATTCGCTCAGAATGTCACATGTCAGAAAAGTTCTATTCGGTTATGTTTTCCGTTTCGATTTCTTTGTGTGAGATGATGAGCTATGGCGTTTCTGCTGTTTTCACATATGAACTTGAAATCCAGACGAGTGTTTTTCCAAGAGATTACTTCCTTCCCTGAAAATAAATACACCAGTTACTCCAGTTGCAGGATTGTATGCAGCATTGCGTCAACCTCAGAGACATTTCAGTACAATATGTATGTATGTAGGTCCTTCCCTCATCTTGTATCCACTGGCGTGGACCGGATTATCTATGCCATTTCGAAGCAGTTGGCTCTTGCAGTGTCCTATTCCGTAGTGGTTATCTGCGTTGTACTCAGCCGCCGCCTTTGTTTACCCGCCATAAAAGTGGAAGCAGCAGTTCTTGTGTGATGAAAGTCATCACGATTTCAATAGTCGCCTTATGCTTGTGTTCCCTTTTCGTCATTTTCTGGAAATAGGAAGCTTGGTCAATGCCGCCTGGATGGTCATTGGCTTATAAGTAGCTGCTTGACGACTCAAGCCCATCGTTCGCAAATAATCCTGCTGTGATTCTAAAGAAGAGTTAGTTCATTGGTTGCAGTACTTCCAAAGTTGCCACTCAGGATTACGTTAGAGCATGGTAGCGCCGTTTTTTTTGCATATCTCGTGGACAATGATATTTTTTCTATCGCAGTCTACCTGCCAATACTTCTGTGCAGCTTAGTTAAATCATTTTAAACTGCATGAATTTACACCTATCGCTAAGGTGGCACTAGATAACTCTTAAGGAAGAAGGACTTGCGTATTAGACTGGTAATAGGTCCTACAATCCTAAACACTTCTACTTTTGACCAACTTAACCGATCCACTAATCTGTTCCGGCGATATTCAGGCCAAATGTCACTTGTCATCTTACAGTCTGGACCTTTGACCAGCACTTTCTTGCTTGTTTCACAAAAATGAACGGTTGAGATTTTCCTCATAAGAAAATTGGCATTTTCTCTATTCTTTACGGGATGAGAATCACACAAAACTTTCGCTTAATACCATGTAACTGGTCCGTGGATTTAATTGCCATGGATTATTGCTTAAGACTACGCTATGCCCAAAGTTCTACATTTTTCACAGCCTTGACTCTCGGAGTCTGACTGCTAAGTATATCTTTTTGGTATAGATCAGTGGCAATCAGTTCCAGCTTCCAATTTAGCTTAGTGTTTATTACGATTCGAAGATATTTCGCTGTGGATGACAGGGAGATTTTTATCCGTCTATAGTTGGAAGACTAAATTGTGGTATCTTATTCCTAATTTAAAACAGTTAGACCCAGGTATTACAATAGCAAAGCGTGTGGCAGTTGAGTGATACCGCAAGAAGAGGAGTTAACAGACGCATCTATTCTAAGTAAGACGTAAGAAGCAGCAGAAAGATGTGAATGCGGCTTAAAAACTTTATCAGATAGGCAGCAATAATATGATTTAAAGGCCGAGACTGGCTCTTGTGTTGATGAAGACGGACATCTGGTAACAAACGTCCAGCGTACACTTGAAATATGTATGAAGGGAACACTTCTCAAAGCTTTTAAAAGGCGTCATCAGCAGTGCGTTTGAAGAAGAAGCCTTCAAGTCAATGTATTGGGATGATGCTCACATTCCTGCACTCTGCCAAGACGAGCTGAGTGCAGCAATAAGGCGGCTTAAAAGCAACAATGTCACCAGAGATTATATACCGACTGAGCTGTTCAAAGCCGTCTGATAAACAGAATTTGGTCTGATGACTACATGCTCGAAGAATGGAATCGCGGATTACTTTGCGCAATCCACAAGAAGATACATCCCGCCGTTTGAGCTAAATCTTCTTAGCATTTCGTATAAGATTCTCTCGACGATACTGTGTGAAGTACTGAAGCCGAAGTGATTGGACCTGATCAGTGTAAGCCCAGACTTGGAAAATTGACCCTTGCGCAGATGTTAAAATCCAGGAAAAGACCTTAGATAAGGCAATCGTCCATCACCATATTTTCCTCTACTTTAAAGTCGCCTTTGATGGTATGAAGAAAAGCTATCTCTAGAAAGCCATGTCTGTTGGGATCACTGCAAAACTTATGTGGCTATGTAAAGTGACGCTGAGCACAGCCTTTTAGCTTGTTCAAATTGGGAGGACCTTTCTGCGCTTTGATTTCGGGCGATTTCTCCTTTCTGAAAGCGTATTACGAATCGCAGCGGCACCGCTTACAGCAAAAGCATGATGCTCCTAGCGTATTTGTTTGAATTTGACTACAACGGCTTCAATATTAGTGACTTCAGCACAGCATTTTCCAGTTTAGAAAAGACGGATAAAGGAAGTTGGTCTAGCGGCGAACTGACTAGAGATCAAGCGCAGAACAGTCTCTACCAACAGGGGCTAATTTGGCGGAACTTCGCAAAGGAAAGAGGCAATTGACACATTTTTTTCGTCTCGACCCAAACCGACAAAATAGTTATAGTACCAAATAAAAGTAATTTTGTTAAGCACTTTTTGGACCATTTTCGGAGAGAGTTCTTCAAACCATAAAAAAAACATGCAAAGCTTTGGTAAAATATATTCACTGTATTTTACTTACTTTTGTAGACGTGATGTAAGGGCAATACTGTCACTAATGGTCAAGTTTTGATTTCGACGTCTGACATGCTCAGAACAAAAGTGCACTTTCCGCCTAACTCATTCCACATGATTACCGCAACAAGAGTCGGAGAAAAAAATAAATAAAAACGAAATAGAAATAAAAACTATGCCATCGTTCAACCCCCATCAATTATCTAATCATTAAAGTGCAACAAAGCACAGCAAAGAGAACTCTGAAAAACAATTCCCACAACATCAAAATTGTCGGGGAGAATCAGTGAAAACTTTGCAATATTTGCTAAAAAGCCTTTAGGGCACTCACGAGCGCTGCAATTGCGCCGCAGTGCATTGTTAACAAATTAATAACATTTGATTGATTTTAAATGACAGCGATAAAACTGTAGGTAGGTGGTATACTTTCCGAGCACACTGTGGCGCGCGACATGGCCGCAGTAGGCATAACCAACTAAGATAACAAGACAAAGGATACACATTGACTATTAAATCAATCGTATTGCACCACCACAATGCATCATAACGATGGTGTTTCGTGTCGCAACGAAGAAGGAAGTAGTCGCATGTCAAGCAGCAACTGTTGCTGGCTGATCTCCAACGTCCATCACACGGGCATTATTAACATCTCAGCGGTTGTACACAATGAACGCAGTGACACGCGTTGCTTCCGTCCTGACAAGGCAGACTTTGTTGACGGCGGCGGTGCGGCGGCGATACGGCGGCGTGATGTCAAGAGGCCGTAGGCCACAAAAAGTCAGTGACTATACCACGGTAGCTGTTACTGTTACTATTATTGTTGTTATCGCCGCTGATGGCTGAGGCGTTGGTGACACAAAAAGACACGTGTCTTTAATCCGGTAATTATTTTGTCATCATTTGCAAGCGTCGAGTAGGAAAAGGAAATCGGTTGGGAGAAGTTAATTGAACCACCCCGCCGACTGTGGCAAGGTGTTCATTGAATATTTGCTGTTTTATTTTTCTCTCTCGACTGAATTTGCCATGAATTAAGTAAGTGATAGACGCCGGAGAATTAATGCGATTTGTTGAATGTAGTATTTGCGCGATATGCGTTAATTCAATTGAAAGAAAATCGTCTGCGACAGTTGCACACATCAAACAAAAGCATAAAAATTAAAAAAAAACTAGAAAAATCTAAGGTCTAACCGCAATCGCTTGTGTACTACTACTACGTACTTCCCAGGCTAATGCGGCTTACAAGTTAATTTATGCCTAGCGCTCGATATCGATGCCGATACATAGATAACGCCTTTCTAACCTCATTTCACTTTAAGCCGCATGTGAGCCGGTGCACAGTGCCGCGAGCTGTTGACATTTTTGTTTTGTGCTACCTTCACATTTTGCCTTTCAACATTTTTTTTATGTGTTTTATTTTTTAGTTTTTAATCTTTCGGTGGCTACAACAAGTGTGTCCGTCGGCGCACTGCGCATCCGTTGTATGTGTGTGAATCTTTCACTGAGCTCTGGAGGCTGTATACTTTGCGCGCAGGCAGGCAACACCCCTCTTAGGTAATCTGTTGTAATCTAAACGGCTTTTGTTTTTTCGGTCACCTTTAGGTCCACGCTCTGTGGCCACTTCTTTCCTTTGGCAGCATTCCCATATACATATGTGTATGCACATTTGTATAAACATATATGTAGATTAGGGTGCGCCTTATTTTTCAAATTTGATGCAAAAAGCAAGACTCTCCCTCGAGAAAATCAGATTCTGCAGTGGTAGGCAAGATGCGCTAAAGCTCTTGGAAACCGATCGCAGCTCTTCAAACATAAGCCAGGAATAAAGGTGAAGGCAACGAACTGGCTGATGAATTGGCGAACTATGGTTCTCTGGTGCGTACAATTGTACCGGAGCCAAGCATAGTGGTAACGATCGGGTACATCAAAGATCTTATAAATAAAACTCTTGAGAGCCCTTGGTGTGGTATTGACACCTGCAAAACAACCAACTGTTTTCTGAAAAGGCCTGTTAGGGTGGTTGCAAGACTATTTCTCAGACAAAAAAGGAGCCTTGATAGGACTGATTACATAGCACAATCCATGGGGACGACATACCAACCACCACCAAAGGCATTATCGACGATCCATTATGTACATCTTGTTTGGAGGATGGGGATAGCACAGAACATGTTCTTCGCCGCTGTCCGGCCTTCGCCAGACTTAGATGGTACATTTTTGGCGCGGATGTATTGATAATGGACGAGATACATTCTCTTTTCCTCAACAAACTGCTAAGATTCATAAAGAAGTCTAGTAAGTTTGGAAGGTGCAATGAATTCCCAGCCCACCTATATATCTTTTTCTTATAAATCATGTCTCTAGGCCTTAAGTACAATGAGCAATACTGCCTGAGTGCTTGGAAAAATTGTTTTTGGTTTTACCGGCCACCCACAATCCCATTCCATTCCCTTCCGTTCCCCCTCGATATGTTCATCTGCTCATAAAAATGTGCTCTGCGAAAAATTTTCAAAATCGGATAATGGAAATATGCTTCAATATTCATAGTACTATGTTGTGATATGTGTCTAAAAGGCCCTAAAGTTACACAAAAGAAGACTCTATACTTCTAATAAACCTGGCGAGATGTGAAAATGGCGTAGCCACATTTGAGATCAGCGTGCAATCGTGCATCCATTGAGTGGCAAGAAAAATTAACTAATTTTTTTTTGCTGAATTATAGACTCATTATCCACTTTTATGTGAAATTTAAAGAATTAGCATATGTAACTTTAGGGTCCTCGAGGCACGCCTTTCCGTTATCTGATTTTGAAAATTTTCCGTATAGCACTTTTTATGACCAAACGAAGCTATCTAGGGGTGTCTTGCTTCGTAGCTTAAAAAAATTGTCTACATAAAAATAAGGCGCACACTAATGTAGATACTTATGCCCTACACAGTATGTAGGCAATTTTTTTTTTAGTTTTGGTAGTTTTCTCCCAAATACCAACATTCAAAACCACAAGTATAATACCGAATTTCAACTATGCCTAATGCCTATTGTAATGACAAAAAATTGGTACCATATAAAAAATGTCATGTACAAATGAACTTAATGACTATTTCTTTAAACGTAATGACGCGAATATTTTTTAATGCCCAACTTTGGCATTGCAATTTTTGTCATTTAATTCCCAGTGGAAATTCAGCATAAGTTAAAAAATGCGAAATTTATTGTCACTTTTACGGCAACCCTGTAAGCTCTTTCTATGTACATTTTAAAATATTTTTAAATTTTTTAAATAAGGCCATTCCAATTTTTAATGTGTACAGTCAACCACTTCATCTAAAATAATCATTTCTTAGGTGGTCTCACAAAGAACAGTGAAATCTAAAAGACCTTTTGCATCCTGATGATGAGTTCCTAACGCTGAAGCCGCAGGATACTTTTAGCTTCCATCAGAAAGATGTTGTCCCTCCTAGCGACAGGATTAAACCACAGTCGAACAGGTTGTTGTTGATTCCTTGACCGGAAGAAAGGCCACCGAAAACGATTATGTAATACGGGGGCAATTGAAAAGGTCAGTGACTTTTTGAATTTCGCGCGCAGTTACTTTAAATCCTTGTGAATTTAACGGTAATGAAAAAAAGTGAATTTCGTGTGCTGATTAAGCATTATTTTTTGCGTAAAAATCCATTACCGAAAGCAAAAAAAGAAAAGTGACTCCGAATGTTCAGGTCGTCACGTCAGAAATCGTAAAAAAAAGGAACAGTCCAGCGCCTTCGTCTTGGCCTGCAGGCTGTATCGGAGATACAGCCGCTAAATTTAAACGTAGAATACGTGGTATGGTTAAGAGCATATCCAAGTAAAAAAACAAAAGCACACACTAAGCAAAAAATATCGATAACAAAAGCGATAATAATATCGGTAGCAAAATCGATAAAAACATCGATAAAGAAATCGATGAAAATATTGATATCAAAATCGAAAAAATATCGAAAGCAAAATCGATAGCAAAATCGATAACAATACTGATTACAAAATCGATTACAAAATCTATCAAAATATCGATTACAAAATCGATAACAAA
>NW_016159646.1:52876-73351 GCF_001687245.7 Rhagoletis zephyria
TAGTATGAAAAAATCGGTTTGTATGGGAGGTGCCACGCCCCTTTTTCCAATAACCACAATTTTTCTCCATGAGTATGCCATTGGTTTGATATATCTCCATACCAAGTAAGAGTACTCTACCGTGAACACTTCCAGAGATATGCAGTATGAAATATTCGGTTTGTATGGGAGGTGCCACGCCCCCTGAACCTAGCGATATGAAATATACTTTACATCCGATTCTCATACCTACCAAATATACACAAAAAATTTCATAAAGATCGGTCCAGCCGTTTCGGAGGAGTTCGACCACTAACACCGTGACACGAGATTTTTATATATTAGATATATGGTAGTGTGTGGTTATAGCCCAAAAACTGAAACAATCATTTAAGCATATCATCGTCGTACGACAAATGTTCATTCTGTGCTCTATATGTAAAAGATTACTAGTATCTTAAGACACTTCTGCATTCCACGAGCGCTAAACAAATACGGGCACGACTGACGTGACAAAGTTCAGGTACAGTGCTTAAAAACGGTAAAATATTAGAAAGCTCAATAATGATGAGCTAACACATAATAGCGCTTTTGAATGGCGACATCGCGGGCGCATTTGTTGTAGAAGAACCCCTACTAAAGTATAGGGATGATGCTCATGTTCCACAGTGCGGCCGAAATCCGAAAGTGCGGCCATAATTGGAAAAAACAAAGTTTCTAGATAGGGCTTTTTCAGCATTGGCTTGGCTAAAGGGATGCTCTAAGAAGCGGAAACCGTTGACAGTAACGGCGTGCACCCCAAGTCCTCTCCTAATTTTCAGTCTGAATTTGGGCTCCGCCCATACACAACATTAAGGTACATAGATTCAAAGGGAAAAGTTATAAACGTGTGAAAGTATTTTGAGTAAAGGAAATCCAACAAAAGCAAATGGAATCTACGTATGTCCGGAGGCTAGTAAAATACGTGAAAAATTTTGTGAATATCAACACTGTAACATCACTTTTTAAATAGAAATATAGTGGTAGTTTTTTGTTTCTTTATTAACCAAGTTTGAGTTGTTAAATGAAACAGTAATAACAGGCTGTCGAATACTGCCTTGAAACCTATTGGAGTGTATTTAGGAAAGCATTCGTTACTAAATGAAATAAAATTCAGCTGCTCAAATCTCCCACTGAAATTTTAATGTATTTTTTTTAACACGCTTAGATTTTTTAGCCTCACCCGTATGTACAAATTTCGAGCTTTTTAATTAAGTAGATTTCACAGAAAAATTTCGAGTATGCAGTTTTGTAGGTCATTTAATTTAAGTACAATAAAGTGCAAGTTAAGAATAGCTGGCACGTGCGGTTGATTTTCGGGAATTTTTTTTGTTAAAGGTATTGCTCATTTTCTCCATATTATCGAACATATTTCGTATGGAAGGAAATTGTCAAAAATGAACCGTAAGTCCTAGCTACTTCAATTTTGCACTTTGTGGCCCTAAAATTGAATGGGTTATAAAACTGCATACTCAAAAATTTTCTAAGATATCTAATTAAAAAGCTCGAAATTTACTATACGCCATACTGGATCCGCCATTTTGAATTTTTCAGTTCTGACAGCGGATTCGTAATTAGCGATCCCGAGAACGGCCTGGTACGAAACTTAGAATCTTTTCTTTAAAGCTTCGGCAGCACTGTGCGTTCCTGCACTCGACCAGAGAGAGGGAGAGAGAACAGTAAAATAAGACAGTATACAGACTTGGCTTTGTAAAGCCGGCGGTTAAGAGCTGGTCAGGCACATGTACCAGCTGTTAAACAGAATTTTGCCTCATGATTAAATGCCTGAAGAATGGAATCTCAATATACTTTGTCCAATTCACAAGAAGGAAGATCTCGAGGAATAAGCTTTCTTAATATTGCTTATGAGGTATTTTCGAGGATACTGTGTGAAAGACGGAAGATCTTCATGGTTGGATTTTATCAACGTGGCTTCGGATTTCTACAGCGTCCCAAATCCTGTAGAAAATACTAGATAAGCAAATCGAAGCAAACTACATTGTTGTCAATTTTAAAGCCGCTTCTGATAGTACAAAGACAAGCTGCCTGTTCGACGCCATGTCTAAATTTGTGATCTCCGCAAAACTAATACGGCTATGGAGAGTGGCTATGGGTGCAATCTTCGGCTCCGTTCAAAGTAGGAGTTACTTCTGCGAATCGTTCGAGACCAAAAGAAGAAAAGAAGGAGCAGAGCACTCACATGATGAACAACAATAACGCGCTGCAAGCCTCTCGCCCGTTCTTTTATTTGATGTAGAAACGTGGACGATGTCGAACGAAGATGAGAAGGCTTTGGAGGTAAGCTCTGCGCCTTTTCGCGTGGGCGACGTGGAACGAAAAATAACGAATTAAAAACTGTACGAGCTTTCTAACGATATGGACACAAAAGTACAACGATACGCTCCAGTGAAAAGACCCTTCGACTTAATTTTGACTAAAATAAGATACATTTAATAGGCAGTCGAAAAAACGGTCCCAAGTGTGGAAGATCGTAGCTTTTTGAAGAGGTTTGGTCTGTGGGAAAATATGACAGTGGCAGAGGAAGTGCTCTACGCTTTCGATTTCATTTTCGTCTCGACAGCTTCGACAAAAGTTATGTCTTGGAAAGTCCTTTTTCTTGCGTTTATTTCCATTACGGAATGTTAAGTGATGATTCCAACAATTTTTTTGAGTTGAGGTCGTTCTAACAGATATATAACGCTGGACTGCAGAGGTGCTTGCTGTTATTTGTTAGCTTCCAGAAGATCCCTCCGTTTTGCTAGGGCGTTTTGTCTCACTGCATTGCAACTAGGCCGTAGTTTACCGATAAAGCAAACAGGAAAGCTCGACCAAACTAGAGAAGAAAATGCCCGACAGTTAAGGGCTTGAAAGGAAGCTTACCTTCAGCAGCCTCAACAAAAATCTCATAAGGGAGAGGACGTCCTACCTAAGTAGGACCGGTCCAATTGAACGTTTCTCTCCGAAAATCAATTTGAAACATCAGCAATTCTTCCTTCCTCTAAACTAAAAGAAAACCTACACACTGTTCACAGTAGCAGCAGCAAAGGAAGTGAACTGTTAAATCTCTCTTGTGTGCATAGGATTTTTAGAAGAAATTTTCCCGTTGAATTGTTTTTTTTGCGCAACTTTTGTTGTTTACACAAAAAGTTTGGAATAGAAACTACTACGCGCGAGTGCCACAGCCGCCACTTCAGATAAACCATTTTATAGACATACATACATACATACATACATACATGCGAACAAATATGCCAAAAGTTGCAGCAGAAGTGCTCCCTTTTCCCGCCGCTGAGTATTAGTATGGGTTTTTTGTCGTATGTAAGTAAGTATGTATGTAGTTAGATATTGTATTTGCCGATTGCCCCCCGCCGGTTTGTCATTCTAATCCTCACCGGCAAATAGTCGCAGTCGGAACGAGTGTATGCGCCCAAGTAGAAAGTTGTATGCATTTGTATTTGTATTGCACTACTTTTTGACCCCGCTAACCCCACCCGGTTAGTTGGCAGGAGTTCGTTGGGTTGTTTGTAACAAAAAATCGCGACAGGATTGTGAAGATATGTAATGTAAGTATGGCTGCGTGTGTGTGTGTATTATGCGATATAGCGCAGTGAGGTTTTTTCACAGTTGAATTCACAAAATTGTCACGTCTGTTATTTTTCGTTGTCGAATTTATTTACTCAACTGATTTTGATAACATTCGTGTACATGCAAAGATTTAGCAATTAATTGCTGGCGACTACACGAGTACACGAGTGCATACATACATACTTGCATCTAATACATATGTAGTACAAACTTTCACAAGCATACAGTTGACTAAGCATTGTATTGGTATTCTGTTTTTGTATTTTTATTTTTTTTTTAGTTTTAGGTTTATACCATTTGATGCAGTTTTTTATCTATCACTGTTGGGTTTTTATTGGGTGGACACCGCTATTGTCCCAACGGGTGGGCTGATAAGAGGTATAAAGAAGTAGTAGTTCGACGATAAGTAAAAAAAAGGCACTTTAATACCAGCTAAATGCAGCTCGGGTTACGTTCTTTCCTAAGTATTTATATGCATACATACATACATAATATACATACAAATATTTAAGCGGCGCCCGCGTAGGTGATCCATATGTCGACCACAATTTTTATTGATGATCACAATTTGTGCCATTTATCGATCTACCGAAGGCGCTGACGAACTGCAGTTCATTGTCAGTCAGGTACTTGTAGAAGGAGTCCCAGCAGGTGTGACGCCGCGGAATGAGAAGAAGAAATGGGTAGTTACTTTAATATATTCCAGTAAAACATAATATCCCGTCGCTGTCCTTGGGTAATTGTAAGGCTTTAGTGTAACCACTTTGCTGTGGTTTACAGCTTTTTAACCTGCCTATATTATTACAACAACTTCTTCTCCATGGGCAGACATATATGTAATGCAGCTTCAGGCATCTTTAGCAGTGTGATTTTTCTGATTTTTAAAGTGAAAGAAGAACATTTTCAAGAAATATTTAATGACTAGCAAATACCCGGCGTGCTTCATTGCGCCTTAAACACATTTTTGTGCTGTTTGATTACCGTTTTGTAATATTTCATTTCTTTTATCAATTTAATTGCATACATTTTTTAAAACAGGTGGCAACCCGCCTCAAAAATATTTCCGCCAGTAAACTTTGCTAAACCCCTTCAGCTTGATACCCATATTGTAATATTCAATTTGTCTTATCAATTAAATTAAAGTAAATTTTTCAAAAAGGTGGCAACCTTCAACCAAAATATTTGCGACTGTAAGCTTTCTTAAACCTATTTCTTTTAACATCCATTTTGAAATATTTTCTTTATCCTATCAATTTACTTAAACTGCAATTTTCAAACAGGTGGCAACTCTCTAACTTTTTTCATTCTATATTTTGAGTTAGACCTCTAGCAATACATCGGTGAAAACTGCATTGAATTTCATTTATCAGTTTTCGAGAGATGCGCGTACAAACACACAGGGCAGTGCCTGATCTCTCATTCGGTAGCTTCTAATAATTTCCTAGTCAGACTTTTTTATATGGGTGTCAGTAATGTTGCAGGACGCTGCGTTGCGGAGTGCTCTGGGATAGATGAACCGCGTGTGAGCTCAGCGAGTGCTGGGCGAAAACTAGGGCATGTGCAATTGCGCGGCTTCTCTTGCCGAAGGAGGCCTGCGTACGATCAAGCGATCTTCTTGGGCTCACAAAGCCGCAATTCTTAGTACTAGTGGGTGTAATGACAGGATACTCTCGGAGGAGTATTCATACGGCAGTTCAAAATATCTTAGCAGATTCTTCTTGTCGCAGCCTCGTAGGCTTCCTCTTTCCGCTCATGTATGCGGATGGGGCGCTTGAGGCCCGAGCTCTTCCTCAGCAGTTGAGTTTACGGTTAAAGTCCTATGTTTATAGGAATGGAATACAATAACCTGCTGGCTAACAGCATTTTCGTCACCGACGTTTGAATCGATATCTTTATCCATTTCTTACTTTTACTTAGTAGCCTCCGTAATGGTATGCTTTCCAACCGTAGCGTTTTATGCATCTGAATCAACAGTTATCACCACTGCAAGGTTATAAGCTATGTATGTACATATGTATAGTCCCGAAGGCTTGTAGGCGCTAAGCCTTCTGCCGTGAAGAAAACATTTCAAAAGCGACTTTTCCATCACTGAATTAATTTAATCTGCCATATTTAACTCAACAGCTAAAATGTAGATGCTAAATAATTTTTAATCTAAAAGTTATGAGCTCAAATCAGCTTCAGATTATTTCAAAGTACTTGATAAAAAAAGAAAGCATTGTTAAAACATTTATGTGTAGCCAGGCATAGCAAAGAAAGAAAAACTTTTATACATAGTATGTATTATTTGGTTTTATGTTCTGCACTTGGTGAAATTCGCATTCGGCAACTTAACATAAATTTGCTTCTTTGAGCATTTGTCCCTTATGAAGTCTAATCCGCATTTATTTTATTCGCAGCTACAAATCGTCGCTTTAATAATGTCAACATGAATTATTTGAAGTGGAATTCAGCAAAGATACACTTCACACTTGGCAATATATGTATGTACATATGTACGAGTATATGGCAGGTATAAGCTTAAACGTTGTTCGTTGTGTAGTAACCCAGTTTACACAAAAAAAAAAAAAATAGCAAAAAGCAGGCTAAATAATTTACTGCTCGTAGGATGCCATTAGGATTTTAAAGTGTTTTGTAATCAATAATACTAAATATGTTAAGAGTATGTTACATATAATTTTACTACAGTTACCCGCCACAAGCGTTGTTTCTTGCAAAAATATAAAAATAGATCAGAGTTAGTTAGGGTGTAGATATGTGCACCTTAAACTATTTTAATTTGTGGCAGGTTTTATTTATGCCAAAAGGTAAAACAAAATCTAAAATAATTAAACGAGTTAATTAACGCTCGGTTTTCCAATTCAAAGCTGAAACCAACTAACGGAAGTCCCAAGAAGCGTGCAGCCTCTATAGGGTCCGTCCACAGGGACAAGGGCCTTAGTTGTGTGGGGTTTTCCGGGCATACGAAGAGATTTTTCGAGTCGTGGGGTGTCTCTCCGCAACCCGGACACTCATTTGGTACATCTGCATCTAATCTGCTATGAGTTTAACCTGTTGCAGTAGCCAGAGTGAAGTTGGGCTATTGTGGTCCTAGTCTTCCGAGACAGACGAAGCTCTGTCTCGTCGATGTCAAGTAGTTGTGTGCCTAGAACGGCATTCACAGGTATGGAATCTACATAACTTGAGACTGACTCCCTGTGAATGCCGCTCAGGGCCTGTGAGTACGCTGACGGGCCCAGAGGTTGCTTTATAAACCTCTGGACTTTGTCCGTCAGTTCATATATGTAGAAGCCTTTTGACATGCCTTGGCGGGGGCTCCTCTGCAAGCCAGTGTCGGTTCGGGTGCCCACGTCTGTGGCTCCCTACTAAGAATTGCTTGCAAAGAATTGTGTTTTGCTCCTTTATGGGGAGCATTTTCGCTTCGTCATGTAGGTGGTGTTCTGGCGACATCAGGAGGCATCCAGTCGCTGTCCGAAGTGCAGTGTTTTGTGTCTTCTGCAGCTTCATCCACTGCGTCCTACTAGTCCCCGGTGACCATACTGGTGCTGCGTAATTTAGAATTGGCCGGCCGATTGCCTTGTATGTTGCCAGCAACGTTTCTTTGTCTTTGCACCAAATACTGCCGGCTAGCGACTTGAGGACCTTGTTGCGGCTCTGTACTTTGTTGACAATTGCGGTTGCCAGCGCAGAGAAAGAGAGCAGACTGTCGAAGGTTACTCCGATTATTATGGGGTTGTTCACCGATGGAATTAGTGTGTTATTAACGTGAATACCAAGCAGTGGTCTGACCTCCTTCATCCAGGTGGTAAAAAAGTCGCAGAGGATTTTGTAGGGGAGAGGGTTAGGCTCCTAGCAGGGAAGAAGCGAGAAAGCTCGGAGAGATACCCATTTACTTTCGAGCACAAGTCATCAATTCCATTCCCAGACGCCATTAGCGAACAATCGTCAGCGTAAGAGACAATCGAGACTCCCTCTGGTGGTTGAGGGGGCTTGGAAATGTAATAGTTAAACAGTAATAAGGAAAGGACACCACCCTGTGGAACCAACCCTCTGTTTTACTCTGTCCTCCACCCCTGCATCAAAAAAACTGAATAGTTAAGCAACAATGACAGCCACTTCGAGCACTGTGTCTAGGATACCAGTTCCAAACCTTATATCTTGAGGGCTTATTCATGCCGGCGGCCTCAAAAATACCTATGCCTTTGTACCACTGCTCTATAGCCTAATATGCATCAAAAATAAATTTGCTCCTATAAATTATACCTTCGCTGGGTTATGCCGCACTTTTGCGGCACTTTTACGAACGCCTTTGGGAAAAATTATTCGATGAATGGTAGCACTTTCTGGACCTCAAATACTTCACTTAATCGCTTCACAGCGGGATGTAACACTTTAAGTAAATCGAATTTTCGTCGCCGATACCGCTGCATCTGTCCTACCCGATCACAAGAGCTGAGCAGGAAGTATAGCGACTTGAGGTGTCTTCACCTTAAGTAAAAGGTTTTGACCGAAGAACAAAAAAAACAATGTACGGCATACATAAATCCAATTCGAAAATGTTTTAGAACTTGGCAGCGTGTTGTATTACACGCTCAATAAATCAAAGTAGTGCGGCTGCCAGCTACGCGGCCGCACACATCCAGACCCTGCTGACCAACAGCGACAAACGACAACCGACAACCGACAACAACAGCTGGCGGCGCGCGGACAGATTCAAAAGTTTGCAAGTTGGCAACTTGGCGTTTTTGCGCATATATCTCCTCAACATAGTATACGCTTGGATAAGAGCGTGTATAAATGGAATTGGTATCAGAAAAAAAAAATAAAAAATAAAAAAATAAGTCCTGAACAACAAAGCCGCTGAACGCCCTGCTTGCGGGCATAAGTGTCGCGCACGCGCCCATGCCTTGCTTTCTGGGTTTTCGCTTTGGGCACAGCCGCCACCGCCGCCGCCACCGCCGCCGCCACCGCTGACGACAGCAACAGGAGCCACTCTCGCACCGCCAGCAGCAATATACACTGTTGCGGTTCATAAAACAAATTTTCGTTATGAATTATTGTGGCAACAACAGTGTTTTTGTGGCCAGTGTGAAAGGTGAATGGCGAACGGCGAACGGCGCGAGGTGCGGGTGTTCGACGGTCTTAGCGTAGCTTAGCTGCTGCTCAACTCAAAGGCGTGAATGGTTATTGGTTGGCTGTTCAGTGCAAGAGTTGCTAAAAGCGTTATGTTCTCGGCGTTGCTGGAGATTTTTTTTTTAAGTTTTTTAGTTATTTCTTCTTCCAGCATTGTCACTGCTCCCGTTGCTGCCACATTCATATGCTGCAACAATGCTTCTGGCATTTGCGCTTAAGTAAAATTTAAGACATTTTTCTCTCCATGCGTATGGTTTCATCTCCGCAGCCTGCCATCACACAAGTTGCATATTGCTGTTGTTACTCCTGTTTCGTATTGCAGAGTCTGCGGAGTGCTCGGTTGCACTTCTTTAAGTTGATTCGCTACGCTGCATAATTCATTTATTTGGAGTTGTGGCAAACAGTAAGCGGAGCACTTCTTTGCAATCGCTGCATGTTGCATGTCGTTCTACTTATATAACTTAAGTGTGCTTTTGTATAACTACTTAATACATATCTACATATCTACATACTAATGTCGTATATACTAGTATGTGTATGTATGAACATATATTTCATATTTGTTGCTGTTGTTGCATACTGCCATGTTTTGTTATTGTTGACGTTTATAAATGGCGATTGCAATAATTTAGGGATTTCAATGATAAACGTCATTGTCGCTGAATGTCAACTTGCGCCAAAGTGCAAAAGCGTCATGCATTGCACACTGACAGCTAGCTTTAAGCGTAGCAAGATAAGCGGCAAGTTATAGGTTGATGGCAGCTTGTGTTCATATTTGTTGGCTGGAGATGGATAGGGTCAGTGCAATTGAATATTTTTATTTTTTTTTCAATTTTAATGGGCTCAGTCATGCTATTTGAATACTTGTACGGAGTTTCAAACTTTTTTCACTCTTTCCAAATGCTGTTGGTTCGGAAAAATTAGGAAAAAGCTGAATTTTTTCTTCAGCCTCCATTTTGGGTTTCTAAATAACAAACAAAAAGTACCTATCGACTCATGAAATATTACACAGTTCGACACCAATATTTTTAAACTTCACCCTAAATTTGATAGGCGCATCAAAAGGATTGAGTCTAATTTCAAAAAAAAAAAAGGAAAAAAAAAATATTTCGTAAAAGATCGATTAGCCTGAAATTACATTTTATAATAGTTTTGCAATAACTTGCAATGTAGAGCTAATTTGAAAAGAAGCGAGGATATATTCGGAATAACCTGGCTCAATATACCCCAAATGCTTACATCAGGGACTGAAAATAAAAGTTATTTTTTTTTAAGTCAAACTTGGCCAACTATTTTTTAAGTCCGAAATAAAAGTCCTTTCCTAGTAATAAACCAACCGCTTATCCAAATTAAACAACTTCGATTTCAAATATGGAATATATATATATATGAAATATCTAAACGGGGAAAGCCACCTATTGAAAAATATTTCAATAAAATATGTTATTTAATTACCATAGAACAAATCTTGGGTCAGGTATATGAATTTCGTTTGTATTACTTTTACTTTTATTTTGGACTAATATTTGGCTAAGTTTGACTTAAAAAAAGAACTTTTACACCGTGCGACAAAAACAAACAAAAAAATCAAAACACACGTAAGAATGGACATACAAACGAAACTGTCGGCCAAATATAGTAAAACTGCGTTTTTAGTTTTTCACTCTGACTTCAGGTATTTTGGCTACAATAAGAAAGTGTGGTCCGAGTCGATGTTTAGGGCTCGGAGTGTACGTACGTCTAAAACTCTGGAAGCGTGCCTCCCGTCGATTTGGTTTCTCGTTTTTTGATCTGGAGACAACCACGTAGCTTCATGGATCTTTGTATGCTTGAGGGCGAGGGGCGACCGCTGTTAGAAAAAACTGTTTCTTATTGGGATGTTACTCGGACTTCAAACCACTCAGCCACAGCGGCTTTAGGGATCTATTCTGAGTGGCGGGTATAAGCCAAATTTTCACGTAAAAAATACTGCAATCGCTCGTAAAGTTAGATCACAGCTTGATACGATTTTTGCTAGAATCGATGTATGCTTTGGCTAATATTAAATTTTTTTTGGTTTCTTTGCTGTTTTAGTGAAAAGAAGGCATTGAAAAAACCTCTCCTCTGCTACACTCTGAGACTACAAAGATATTTATGAGTTAAGAAGCAAGCAGTTTATCTGGTCTACAAATTACTTCGGACAAACTGGAAATGGACAACGAGCGAAAAACCACCAACATTTGTGAAAACATTCAGCAGCAGCCAGCAATAAATACGCACAAGTAGCATTTATCATGTTGCAACAACAACAACAAACGCATTATAGGCCTTTTTCGCATTTGGCAAGTGTCGAATTTGCAACGACTGCAGCATACTGAATGAGTGGGCGCTCCACACCGAGCAAGCATCAGCGCCAGCATCAACATAAGCATCACTACATATAAATTAGGGTGGTCCTTAAAACCAAATTAAAGGTTTTTTTCAGTCCCACCCCTTCGATGGTTAACACAACTGTCATAGCTATCACATATAAATTTTGGTCCCGATTGGAGACTGTTAAGGCGTGTCGCACAGGGGTCAAAGTTCGGATTATGACGACGTCTATTCGACTATAGTAGCATCGACGTAGGGGTTGAGGCTTTGGAAATCTGTTGTAAAAATTTCCTCCCTACATTTAAGGACCACCCTAATATACATAGAATGACCAGTTCCCAGCGTAAACTGGCGTACATGGAATACCGAAGCTGTTGAAGCTGGCTGAGGAGGGGTCAGCGGAGCGGTTGGGCAGCTAAGCTACATCATGTCAAAAAGGTGTAACACTGGCAGAAATCGAATTGTAATGTCTGCAGCAGTTTGTTTAACTGTTTAACTGGATGAGTAACTCAGCAACAACCACATCACCATCACAACAACTGACCACATTGCAATTGCCAACAGCAGACTCAGGCAACGACAGGTTGCGCTTACTCGGGAGTGGTGAGTAACTCCGTGTGCGCTGTAGTATGTCCTTGATGTAGCTGCCGCCTGCCTGCTGTGCCGCTCCAGCTGTCGATTGCGCCAGGTCCCACCAGTGATCGAAGTGGTTATAGGCATGGGCACACAGCCAGAAGAACCGAACCAGCGCAGTTTACGCTCGATAGGCCTGTTGTTTTACTGCAAGCAACGATGCTTTTCACACTGCGCTAGTTGGTATTTTTTCTTTTTTTTTTTTGATACGTGTCTGTGCCTTTGTATGTGCACTTGTGGATGAGTGATATTTGCGCATCATTCGCATGCATGTCGTTGCTTGCAGTTTGTGCGCGTTGACACGCATGCTGTGGCAGCAACACCATAAAACAACGGCAACATCAACAGCAACACTTTGGCCAACAGCTTCCCCAACTTTTGATTTCACTCGCTAACTTTTGGTCAACGCATACTTGTATGTAAATGCGTACACTTGTTGTGTGTCCACCAACAATTGGCAGTATGTCAAAAAGCAGCTCCAGCGCCACCACCACCACCGTCAGCACCCCCATCGCCTACCACTGCTAACAACATAAAGAGCAAAGCTAAGACCAACATTTGCATAATGCTCACATGTTGCAAGCAACTTGGCGTAGGAGCAGAGCAAGGTAGTAAACAAGGTAGCAAATAAAGCAACAAATAAAGCAACATTAAAATGCGAGATGTACCAACTACTACATCAACAACAGTAGCTGTGATCATGGCAAGTAGTACTACAGAAAACAGCAAGGCGGTGCTAGTACAACCTAAGTAACAGCGGGAACAGCAGGAGTGTGAATGGCACAGGCAAAGAGCGGTAGCTCTGTTAACACGGCATGCCATTCGATGATGAAGGCCAAGTCGAATTTTTGGTAGGATTTCCAACTAGCGAAGTGCGAGTGAGAAATACAAATAAATTAAAATATTGCATGTCTAATTAGGCATCTGAAAAGTGCATATACTCTTTGGCGAGGCTAGGTTATGACAGCGACCAGGAACTAAACGTAGAAATAGCAACGAATTATAATACAAATTTCAGATTAAAGTAATAAAAACGGACAAAGTTTTGTTCTCAAACTAATCCCTTCGTTAAAAGAAAAATTTTGTAATATTTTGTTTTTATTAATTTCACAGATCCACTTAGAAAAATGCAACATTTGCCAGCGCACTTGGAACTTTTCTTTTATAAAAATGTGTTGCACCATGTCTAGCTTTCTGACGCGGCAGCAAGCAGTCTAATACCGACGGTGAAAAGCATACCTCACCGAAGACCTCAATTTGCAGTTCGCCACACTCTTAGTTCCAGATGTGTGGAAACCATAAAGCCGCGGAACCCAGCCAACTGAGGGGAGTCAGTCTTATAACTCTATAACCTCAATTGCCCCTGTGAGAGTACAGCACTGATAGCGTTGAACCTGTCAAAGGCATCCAATACCGTTTGCAATTCCACGCTGCTAGAGAACATTGAGGTATCCTCTATCCCACAGGAACTCAAGCGAGAGTCAGCGTATTATCTGAGTGGTCGTCAGTAACCTTTCGAATAGCATAGGGCCCACTTTACTCGTACGGATTGACTACACGATGCGGGATCTGCACCTTGGGACGAACTTCGAAGCCAATTTACCTGTCGAAGGTTGGATTCGGGGCATGAGGAGTGTTGGCTTGGTGAACTTGTACACAGATGGATCGAAGATGGAGAAAGGCGTAAGGACAGAAGTCGTCCGTGCGGAGATCGGTCTCAACACTTCCTATAACCTGCCGAACTACTACAGAATCTTCAAAGCGGATGCTTTGCAAGTCAGGCTGCGATAAAAGTGCTTCTATCGCACTGCACTTCTTCAAGAAGTGCACGAACGTACATCTGTTCTGGCTTCGCCAGTATGCCGGTACTGTGACCAACGAGGAGGCTGACAGGATTTTTAAAGAGGGCGTTTTGTCGGAGACTATACCGACAGAGGAAGTTCCGATTTACCTCCAAGCGATTAAATGGGAGCTAGACCTGTCTCTGATCCGGGAGGCGCAGAAGGTGTGGACTAAAACACAAGGCTACAATGTGGTAAGGAACATGTGCAGAACGTATGACATACAACTCAAGAAGTTTCTCCTGTCCCCCGAGAAGGAGGATGCTAGGTTACTCGAGGATTAGGTTATCAAGTCCACTGCCAATATGGGGTACAATAACCAGGTCGTCAGAAATGTTCTTCATGATTGCTCGTGGTGCCCAGTGATAAGCTCTCTAATGTGATCGTAGTTTATCTGGTAACGCTATGGACCTTAATGGCCTCTGGAAAGACAGCCTACTTAACCTAACCTAACCTTTCGGGATCAAACATCTAAGCCAAAATGGTTTAAATAAGGTATCCCACAGGATTTGTTTAACTTCTACATTTCGAAGCTTGCTCTGCTACTAGAGGAAATTTTTATTTATTTTTTGTATTATTGATCGATATTGGCGTCCGACGGCTATCTCTACGAACTTTATCCCTTTTTCACTAAACAGAGCCTAGCCCTAGATGGGCTGTGAGGCATCTATGTATATATATATTCCCTGTTGGGCAAATGGTTCTCCCAGGTACGTCAGAAGGCATCACTTCGATTACACGGACGCGATCCAAATACACCTAACACAAGCATTGGATCCGCCGGCATACCGAGAATACTCGCTCCCGTTACTGGAGCCTAATTACCACCAATAGCCGCGTGGAACCCGCGTAACATAGTTAAGGTCTAGATATGTCAGTCGACCGAATTGTGGCCGCTTAAACCCACCCAGTTAACACCCCTCTCGCCTTGGTCCAACCACGTCGAAACAGCACGCTTCCGTGGCCTACCATTAGTCGAGCATAAGTCGACAACTATTGATGCATAAGTCGATTTGTGCAGGGCTTAATAGTACAACAACAACAACGCCATCGAGTCTTGTTACTCCAGTCCTGTACTTCGTTATCAGATTAAATATTATCCCTCGAGTCATATTTGCTTTAGTACAATTTAATCTTGAGCAACTCGGCTGGGATCTTAACCCTGCCAGAAACAGCTACAAATTAAATATGGCTCCAAACTCGTCAGTCGTTGGTTATGATGTTCTTCCAGTTAAGCAACGAATTTTATAATACATACTTATATAATAAAGTAAGTTTTATAAAAACAAACTGTAATAAAATTTGACTTATAGCAATTGACAATGCAACATATGTTGGCATGCTGTTGTCCTTTGTAGCAATATTATTGGTGTTGATGTTGGCGAATTGTTACCTGCACTTCCACAACAGTAAATTTCCTTCCTGCCACTACTATACCTACTAGCATCGCTTGTTGGCTGCTGCATTGACGTCCCGCAAGCATTTGTTTCAACACGAATGCGCAAATGAGACGACATGCAGCGAAGGATTAACAACACGTTGCTGTAAAACAGCTACAACAGCCACAACAATCGTCAGCCCGTAATGTTGCTGCTCATTTCGCATAACTTTTATACAAATTACAAAAGACGGCCTTATAGGAAATGTAGCTTCATTATCATTTATTAATAGAAGTGTAAGATTCTGGTATGACAGAACTAAAATTTTAGGCATAGGTCTGACATTCGAACCCAGCTGCGTAATGGTAAATGTGCGAGCGTCTTATAGTATAGTTACACGCGAGGGAAAATGTGTATTGGGATGGGAAGAGAGAATCTGTTAGCACTAGGACCATATGTTGATACTGTCTAAAATTGTCTGCTCCTTCCACTTATCTTTATATTCGTTTTCCTGGAGCAGCAAAACGTCCAGGACGCAGATTGACAATAGATGGACATTGAATAACTCTGATCGCATTTCTAGTTATTCCTGATGATGCATTTCTTATAAGTGTGGTTTACCATGATCCATACGAAGGAGAGGATATCCGACGATGGTGATCTCGGCTTGAAACACACAACACTGCTCTCGAATTTAATATATTTCTCGGCGAAAGACGCCGACAATTATTTTCTGCTCGTGACAAACTATGGGCCCTTTCAATGATCTACATCTTAAAGTAACCTATTTTTATTTCACAAGCAATGTTAATAGAAGTGCTACACAAGGGGAGTCACTACTTTTGTAGGTTTTTGTCATAAGCTATCCTGCCTTATATTGTTGTAGGAGAAGGGGGAATATTGGCATGTGTACTAATTAAGGGCACCGGGGTTAAGAGGGCACCGGGGCTAAGAAGGCACAGTAAGAGAGGGCACGCTTGTCTATTTGACACCAGGTAAAGAGCAGCGCTGCGGAAAATGATATGTAAACAGATCTCTAGATCGCATAAAATAACAATGGGTGGAGTGATTTGAATTCAAGAGTCGAGAATCGAAACTAAATGTCGTTCTCGTAGTTTTGTTCCCAAAATACTTCAAAACCAAAACCAAAACGTGAACAAAACTGTCGAGAACATTCTCAATGGGAATTATATAGGAACAAAACCCTGTTGAATGTTTTCAATGAGAACAAAATGCGAAAAATACTTTCGGCAACATTTCCAAGAGAACAAAACGGGAACAAAAGTCTCCGGAACATTTTGGGAAAGAACTAATCGGGAACAAAAATCGAAGAAACTTACTGCCGATGAACAATTTGGGAACAAGAGTCTTCAGAACATTCAGATAGAGAACGAAACGGGA
Source organism: Rhagoletis zephyria (assembly GCF_001687245.7). NCBI lineage: Eukaryota > Metazoa > Arthropoda > Insecta > Diptera > Tephritidae > Rhagoletis > Rhagoletis zephyria. The sequence goes on from NW_016159646.1 coordinate 69,219, forward strand.
AACAATCTTCTCTGAACTATTCGCGGAGAATAGAAGTGAGAACAAAATTTTTCACATAGCGTTCATTAGTTTGAAATGTTTGAATATTAAATTTAATAAAAAAGAACTGAAAGATAATTATGCAAATTAAGTCAACGAAAGACTTATGACACGAACTTTCTTGCACAAAAAATGAAATACTGTTCCATAAATGGACAGTACGCAATAATGCTAAACGATCTGGGAGTTGAAATGATCCAGACTTCCTCTGGATTAGAATTAACAATCGTGGTTCTCACTGAAATGATTTTTCATCCCAACACGCAGACTCCACTCTCATTCTTAACATTATGTTCTCAAAACTGTCGTTTTCTTCTCTAGGAAAACGTTCTCCAGACTTTTGTTCTTCTGGTTCTCACGAAAGTTTCGTTCTCATTCTGTTCTTCTTGAGAACGTTCCCGATAGTTTTGTTCGCATTTTGTTCTTTACGGAAACGTTACCAAACCATTTGTTCTCATTTTTTCCCCGTTGAAACCGCGCTCAATACTTTGATTCCCGTTTGGTCCTTTTGTGGGAACGTTCTGGACATTGCACTTTGTTCTCATGCAGAACTAAACCAAAACTGAGGTGAGTTAAGGTAAGTTGAGGTGAGATCAGTTGAGGTGAGTTGGGGTAAGATGAGTTGTGTGAGATGAGTTGAGGTTAGATGAAGTGAGAAGAGGTAAGGTGAGGTGAGTTGAGGTGATAGGAGGTGAATTAAGGTGCGTTAAGGTACGTTGAGGCGAGGTGGATGAGGTGGGGTAAGGTAAGTTGAGGTGAGATGAAGTGAGAATAGGTTAGGTGATATGAGGTGAGTTAAGGTGAGTTGAGGTGAGAGGATGTGAGGAGAGATAAGGTTAGTCTAGTTGAGATGAGGTGAAGTAAGTTAAGTTGAGTTCAGTTGAGTTCAGTTGAGTTGAGCAACATAGCATGACATAACATATCGAACGTTTAATAATATAGAGTTGTGATACAAAAATTTACGTCTTAGGAGATTTCATCATACAATTAATAGCCTTGATAAGGAGAATTTGCTCAGCCTAACAGATGACTAAACTTCCCAAAAAAATGGCGAAGATATGTGTCTTTCCATCTGTCTTTTAGTATACCAATTGTATGAATTGATAAAACTTTGATTGCGTTTTCCCACAAAATTGAGATTTTAACATAGTTCTTTATATTATTTAACGTGCGATTTCTTCATATGTGTTTATTTTTATCTTTAACATTGCCTCGTTATCATTATCTATGTCATTACCTTTATCTATACGTGTGTTTCTATAGACAACTGATTTCGTTATTCCTTTTCTTTAGCTTTATTTTTAGTCTTTTCTTCATCTACATATCCACTTTTACCTTTATCCTTCCTATGGGTATTTAAATTTACCTTCATCTTAATATTTGCCTTAACATAACTTTATGTGTATCATTTTCTACTAGCTATTATCTTTTCCTTTATCTACATATTTGTCCTTAATTTTATAATTGTATTAATCCTAACGTACGAGGGGAGGCTGAAAAGCTTTGAGCCTTAGGTATTCAAATAGCTGTTATAAATGTATAGAAATTTTATTTTTCTATATAATTTCTATCTAGTTCAATGCACTTCTTACATTTGTCGTAAAGGGCTTTTAACCCAGCAAAAAATATTATCACCGTCTTTGTCTTCGAAAGGCTCACTGCCGCCTTCATATCTTCTACACTCGAAAATCTTCGTCCTTGAAGGTATTATTCAAATTAGAGAGAGAGGAAGCAATCTCTGGAGGGGCAGGTCTGGACTGTATGGCGGGTGGTTGATTTTTTCAAATTCAGTCTCGCCCAGGGCGCGCCTTGCAATTCGCGCAGTGTGCCCGTGTGTATTGCCTTACAAGACAGGACACCTGTGGCCTCTCCGCTTCTCGACAACAATTCGACGCACGCACTTCATTGTAGTTTTTTTTTAGGAATATAGTCGATGAACAGAATACCTTCATAATCCCAAAAAACAGTGACAACGGCAGTGTTTGGAATGTGCTGACCTGGGATCATCTTCCAGCGAGTCCTTGAAATGCTTGAATTCTCAACTCCAACGTTAGATGGGGGCACATGAAGGCCATTTCCGTTGCAATCGCCGAGTTGATTTTTTTTTTTGAAATTTCCAAAAATATTTGAAATCTAAAATTTATTTAATTATAATCTCCTGTCACATTGCACACAGCTACTAACATTAAAACATTGAATACATTTTCACAATCCATAATTAATTCCTACAGGGTAGCATCACCGTCGTTTATGTGTACATTTTTCGATGTGGCTAGCAAAAATTGCTGACATGTGAACAACAACTTCCTTCGACAGAATGGGTTGGCTATAAAATTAATCGTACAGTGGCAGCCACAGCAGCCTACAAGTATCAACGTGTGGCACATGCGAAAATTTGTTAGCAGCCGGCCAACACAAGTACCACCTACAACACCGCGTAACAGCCAAGTATTTTTTTATGTTATTAAATTTTTATGGACAGTGAAATGTCGCATGTGCGCTTTTTAACTGAATTACTTATATTAATAAAATCCCTTTTTTTTTATAAATAGTTTGCATACATATACTATGTATGTATGTAGATATAAATTTTTTTATTATTACGTTTTTTTTTGCGACCAATAAAGCACGTCGCGACTGGCGACTGAACGCCAGCAGCGTCTGTTGTTGTGCCACGTACGCATGCGGCAATTTAATTTTAATTAACGCGTTCAATACACTCTACAATATGCGCACACACACACACAAACAAACATGTGTACGTGGATGGGAGGAATTCAAGACGCGCAGGAAATATGCGGTGAACATGTTGCAAGGTGTTAATTGGCGAAATTTCCATGTTACAAACGCAGCAGTCAGCCAGCGGTCAGTGGTAAGTGTCACAATAAAAACCAAAAAAAGGTTACAGCAACAACAACAGCATGTAGGATGGTGCTAAACTCTAACACGTCTTTCGTCAATAACACCTTTCGTTGCTCTTATTTTTGCTGTTGTTGTAGTTTATCGGTTGTTGCTACTTTTTTTCGCAATTCTGTACATTTTTATACCCGAGCGCACTTGTGCACAAGGGTATTATAACTTTGTTCACATAACCGTTGTTTGTAACAGGCAAAACGAGTCGAGATAGATATAGACAAATGTATACATAAATGATCAGAATGAAAAGAGAAATCGATTAAGCGGTGACTGTCTGTCCGTCCTCCGTCCGTCCGTCTGTGCACACGATAACTCGAGCAAAAATTGAGATATCTTAACGAAACTTGGTACGTGCACTTCTTTTGGGCATAGGACGGACGGTATTGAAAATGGGCGAAATCGGACAATAACCACGCCTACCTCCCATATAACGGTAATATTCAGAAATGCGAAAACTGCGATATTTCAGTAATTACTGAAGATAATTCACTCAAAATTGATATTTTCAATGATTGTTAGACGAAAAATAAGAATATTAAAATTTTTTGGAAAATGGGCGTAGCCACGCCCACTTATGGTTACATGTATATATCTTGGTAACCGCTGCACCGATTTCTTCCAAACTTGGCACAGTTGTTGGCCCTGGCAGAGTATACCAAACGGCCGAAAATTTTTAAAATCGGACAATAACCACGCCCACATCCCATATAACGGTAATTTAGAGAAATACGAAATCCTCGATAAATCATTAAATATTAAAGCTAATTTATTCGAAATTGATGGTTGCAACAATTCTTTACCAAGACGTTTACTTTTATGATAAATTTTTGGAAAATGGGCGTGGCACCGCCCACTTATGATCACATATATGTATCTCGCTAACCGTTCTAGCAATTTGTACCAAACTCGGTATGGTTATTGTGCTTGCCACATAAAAGCACACCGTTGAAAATTGTTGAAATCGGACTAAAATTTCGGCCTCTTTTCATATAACGGTAAATTTCAGAAATGCTTGAAATTTCAATATTCCGAAATTGAAGGACGCTAATTTACTTAATATTTATACACCCCGGCTTATCATGTAGCGGTAGCTTTCGGAAAGGTGGAAAACATATATTTAATACTTGCGCCGGGTATTTAATGTTCGGCTCCGCCCGAACTTAGACTTTCTTACTTGT
>NW_016159646.1:73376-80409 GCF_001687245.7 Rhagoletis zephyria
CTTCACTTCCTCTACGATTGACGAGTCCTGGCGCATAGCAGGTACCCGACACTAGGTAGGTCTATCTTAGCAGATTCATCGATGAATCCAATTATTTTGAAGAATAAAAGTGGATCTTGAGACCAACTAAAACCCTATTAGCAAAGCACATCAATTTGAGCTAGTTAGGCGCAGGGCTACACGCCGTTGACGCTGCTACCAAACCATATCAGTTTTTGGAGTCTTCAGCGCTGCAAGGAAAATTTGATTTTAAAGCTTTAGTTGCACCAATGTTTTGTTGCTTTGCCGATGGTCCGACTCCGGATGCTTTACTACTGGGTATATGGGAGTAGGTACTCACATACCCAGCACCGAAAATGAAACTGAAAATTTGATTGAATGCTTTTGTATGGCGTATGATCGATTATAACAAAACTCAAAGGCGAGAATGCAACAAAAACAATAACAAAATGCTATAGCTAACAAAAGACGACGAAATAAGGTCAACAGTGTGAAAAAATGTTTTCAACACCGCGAAAAAGAGGCGCGTGCACGCAAATGCATAGTCGTTGCGAAGAAAGAAGACAAAGCGGTGCCAACACTTTGCACTTTATAGGAATTTATTCATAAGTACATATGTACATAGGTATGATGTGCTACATATGTATGTATGTATGGGTATTGCGAAATAAGCATGCAAAATTTATTGAAAGGAAATTTATTGAATTTTTCGACGGACTCAAAAACACCCCCACTTCGATGCATTCAAAAAAGGGCACCGTTGATGGCACACGAATCGCACGCGGCATTCAACACATTCCATACAAAAGTTAACGAAAAGATCAGCGTATTAACTCACAAACGCATGCGCATGCGCATGAGCAATCCAACACGCATCAGTTAGCGCGATTGCGCATCAGTAGTTAGTGTAGGTGTTAGCTCGGCGCGGCTTTGGTCATTTGTTGTCTTGGGGCCATAATAAACAGCTAAAGTGTTCGGTCTGCAATGCATTGCGTTTGTTGTTATTATTGTAGCCGTTTCTTAATGTTGTATGCCTTTCTTGCAATGCGGCGCGCTCAGACCTTTGTCAGTGGTGATTTATGTCAAATTAATCGAACCCACTTTTAATACTTTAATGATTTTGGACCACTTAAAGGAGATGCAACTTCCTCATATGGGAATGAGTAATGTAAATATAGCTAAAAAAAAACATATTGCCTTCGTGTATTTGGGATTAGCATTTTATCAAAGCAGCTATTAAAAACAATTTCTTGTTATTCGGGTATTACAAAAGTGCTGTACACGGCTTAGAAATATAATATATTACTATTTTCCAATATGTATGCCATTTATTGGAGCTCCACTCCATAGCGAGTCACTTAGATGAGATAAAAAAACAAAACTAAGCACTTGCCATAGCGGAACAAAACGACGGCCAATATGTTAAAGTCAAAATTACTTTAATTTTATTGCCGTTTGACACTAAAGGAGGACAATGAAATATTTACCTAGAAAGTAAAAAGCCTGTACGTTTATAAGTCCAATAACGTAAGGTCACGAAAATTATACGAAAGTTTAAGTAAATTAATGACACCGCTGAAATAAAGTTATTTTCCCCTAAATTAGAAGGTATTATTTCTATCAGAGTACGATTTCGCTTCCAAAACCGATTTCATCTAAAAAAACTATGATCAAATAATTAGTAAGTCCAACTTATCATTGCGGCCACTGTGCATGCTAAACACAGCAGGCAAGATAACTACTCACGCTTGACGTCAGCCATAGAAAACACGGAAGGCCTTTCACCCCATAAACATGGCTTCAGGAAGGGGCACTCAACTATAGGAGCATTAGTGAAGTAGTCAAGGTGGTATATAAAGCCGCAGAAGCCTGTCACCAGGCACGGCCAATATTGTTGTTAATCACACTGGACGTCAAGAGCGACATGGAACGGTCATTCAAGGTTCCAACATACTTTCTAAATATGTTTCGGGACTACCCCAGAGACCGTTGGTTGTTGTACGACACAACGCAAGGTCAGAAAAAGAGGCGTATAACTGGCGGAGCGGCACAGGGCACAGTCTGCTGCGCACGGAAATGCCTGAGAGCGCCTTATTTGTCGCTTTCGCAGACGAAGTGGCCGCCGTCACAATAGCACGAAACGCCCAGCTGGCAGAGGTCAAACTGAACCAGGTTATGCGTAGCATCATTGGATGGATCAGCGATTAATTGGCTGCGGTTAAAACAGAGACGGTACTACTCATCAAGAAACAGATCCCAACAATTGTAAACATGAAAGTCGAACCTCATCGTGACAACTTGTAGGTCTAAAAAATACTAGGGGTGACGTTAAACAACAAACTCACATTCTAGGAACACATTTATGGAGTATGTGAAAAATCTTCACAATGCATGGTGACTATAAGACATGATAGACCCACCGTCCTGACGCTACTGTGAAAACGTCGAAGATAACGTGACTTCGCGCCGAATGTTAGAAGAAAATTGCGGAGACATAACTCCGAATAGCATAATTTGGGTAATGATCTTCAGTGCAGAAAATTGGGATGCAGTCGCGAGACACGTGAAATTCGTACTCCACTGCAAACGAGAAGACGGTTGTCTACTGAGGCCTGCGGTATGCAATATTGCGGTTCCAGATGCGGGACTCCTGCGCGGGCGGTAGGAGTTTGGGTTTTAGCAGCCCAACACGCTTCGGTGGGAGCCCCACACTCGGGGAAGGTAGTATAGAGACTTGCGCCTCCGGCCAGTCCATAAGGCATTTCTTTCCCTCTCCTAAGACCAAAAAAATTGCCTCCAAAATGTATGCTTTAATATTAAATTTAATATTAATAGCCTGGTCGCTAATATGCGAGCTCTGGATACTGGTCGCCCTCCAGTTTCAATAAGATTTACTGTGGGATCGGAATTCCTCGGCGTAACAAATGAGTGCAAAAAACAAAAACAAGCCAACATATATGAGCCCGATGATGCTCAGAAATTATAACTCACTCACCCAACCTACACGTCGGTGGTCTCTCCGGCAGCCACTGCGGCCTGTGGACTCCACTCAATCTCTATTTATGGAGCCATTGGGAAAGTTTAAGGAGAAGAATTTGTTAAAAACTGTGTCGGATGCCAGTAGGCCTAATGGAATCTGAATTATCCGCAGACTCTGAGAGCCTGCTCTGAAAATTCAGGCCTCACAGAGGTAGGACAATGATACAGGAAGTCAGGCTGAACTCCAAGTCCAGTTTGTACACTGCAACTTGAAAGAGCGAATTATTTTCAGGCATGCCCTAGATAAAGGCACTAGGCGAGGAAATTCCAGGTCATAATTCCTATGTGTACTTGCTCCACGGTCATTCAGGCCTGAACCTTGAGAAAGGGTTTAAAAGTTGCCTTTCTAGTTATCTTTTTAGACAGCCAGGCGGCCACAAGGGCCTTATCCAATTGCACCATCATCTCTAGGCTCATCAAGAAGGGCTTTCACACTAACAAATCTTAGCAGCAAGGATAACGGTACCATGCTGGGTACCAGGATACTTTCGGGAACATAGGTAACGAATCCGACGCCGAACTGGCTAGCGAAAGCTCATAGTTTGTTCTTGTGGGCCGGAACCGTTCTGTAGACTCAGTTGTTCCTGCTCGAGGCTCATAATTTAAGCGTGGATAAACTCAGAATGCAGTTAGTACTGGGGAGAGGTAGGACCGACAAGAATTTTTGGCTATCCTTTTACTAGTAAAAATATAAAACTCTCGGACAGAGCCAACAAAAAAGGTGCTTATTGGTTACCCAGCCCTGCGATCGGATTGGTACAAAGAGATGGATTACCGTGTTTGTCTTGAAGGCGAGGAGACGTCGGAACACATTATTGGCGTTTTATTTTCTACAGGAAATGTTGCTTTCTCTTCTGACTGTTTCAGCGAAGCGGGTAATGAGAAGATAACATTACCCTGACTAAGACTGCAATGCTTCACTTCTGCCACAGTCGATGCCCTTAAAGTTAAGAGTTTGTCTACCAAGAAACTTTTAGCTTTTATTAGGGAGACTGATAACAGTTTGGGCCGTCTGGGTCGGTCTCAAACTGACGGTTATGGAGTCAGGATTTCGATGCTTCCTCTTCTGAAAACAAAATGAAAATATGTTGATGTAGTTGAGGTGCAAAATTACGAGGGCTTGGGTACCAGTCACCCCATCTGACCAAGCGGAATTCTTAGAGATGTCCCAAGGCCTGCCTATGTACATTAAGAGAATGGTCAGTACAACAATAACACGTTCATATGTGGAGAATTTCCGTTTATCAGGGTGGCATTTCAAATACATACATACATGCATACATGCAAATCTTGCCTCGCGTCTTTTCTTAGCAGAATTCAATACCACGAGTAGATATCAATGGCATGAATGCTTAATTACCCAATTAATGTGCGTTGTGTGGCGACACGTTGCAACTGCCAAAAAGAAGGTTAACTTCGGCGCTCATTAAAATGGGGAAAAATAGAACAAGCAGCCAGCAGCCAATGCATACAAAGTACAAGCGATCAGCAACAGCCAGAAGAAAACAATGCGCCAAGGAGAGCGTAACAAAAGCGCAATGAAATGTCAAGATGCCACACAGTTGCAGCAAAAAAAAGGCAAAGAAGTGTTGCTGGCTGCCAACAAAAAAAAAAAAAGAAAAACAACAGCATCAAATCTGTTATGTCGCTTGCCTTTTCGTTTTGGTTTTTGTCAACGTTTTGGGGGAGAGGCATCTGCATATGAAACATATGCAACCACCCGAAAGAGGCTAATAAAGCAAATCTTGTTGACAAGATTCAAGGCGAAAAACAGTAGCGACAACAGAATTAACAGCAAAAACAACAAAAACAACAATAAAAAATAAAAATAATATGTATAAGACTTAAAAAAAAGAGGTTAGTCATACAGTCAGTGAGTGAGATGACGATTGAAACGTAAGTAAATCATAAATTATGAATCATTGGCTGTGTTGATGCAAAGTGTCGATGATTAAACATACAAATAAGCATAAAGTGTAAGTACATATACCTATACATACATACATACATATATATATATGTGGTTTATGCATGCGCATAGCTGCTGCTGCCAAAGTTGCAACAAATCGTTGCATTGCCAGCTGCAATGCATGTTGGTAATACTAAAGTGTATTCACATACATACTCGTTGCAATAATAATCAACAACTTCATCTGCAACTTCAGCTTGAACATCATCTGCATCGCCATCTCCATCTCCATCTCCATATCTTCATTCGCCTCAACTTTGTAATCGCAATCGCTTTATGTTGATGTTGATCGTTTGTGGCGTGTCCAGCATTGCCAACAAAAGCAGCAACAGCAGCTACACACACATACAAGTAACATCAATAAGGTGTCCACCAGCAGCAGCAGGGCAGCGACAGCGGTAGTTCGATGTTGGCACTACCAACAGCAGCAGCAGCAGCAGTTTGTCTATGTGCAACATGCCTAAAAATCTGTTCGTAAATTGACTGGCATGGACATCGATACATTTTTGTAGTTGTCGCTGTTTTTGTTTTTGTTTTAGAAGTCATATACACAAATATTTTCGCTGTGTTGTGAATACAACTCAATCGGTTAAGAAAATATTTAACAAGTGTTTGAATGATTTTGAAAAATGATGCACTTCGCGCTCACAGACTCTTATTTACGCTTTATTGAGTTTGTCCGACTGTGGGGTAATGACAGTAAATTTATGATTAAAACATTGACCTGAAAATACGAATATTACTTTAGTCGTGTTTTGTTTCTTTTTTTTTAATGCAACAGGAAGGAAAGTCTATGAATGCAAATGAGCTCCATTAATTAAGTACTATTTAGTTTAGTGAAAAATACATAAGTACATAAGTATTGTATATTTACATTTAAACATTTTTCTGTATGCAATTTCTCAAAGGAAATGCAGTTAGCGCCAAAAATATGCATAAAGTAAATACCAAATTTTTCTTACTTTTTCATAAAAATATAGTTCGTTCAATAGCAAGACCACAAAATTAGTTTTCTTAATTTCATACAGAACTCGGGGAAATGCAAAAATTAACAAGAAATTTGCATCGAAATTTCGAAATTTTAGTGTAATAAAGTGCAGGTTTCAAGTGGTTAAAAATTTCAGTTTGAGTTTAGAGATTTTTTTTCGAGCGTGTTCCGCATTTTCTTCCCTATAACGCATGAACACAATTTTTTGTTATATGAAAGAAGGTATGAAACACCCTCAGCGAAAAAAATTCTCAGAAATCAACAGCAATTTTTAATGATTTCGATGAAAATATCTTGCATTTTCCAAAAATATGATTCCGGGCGTGTTGCTGTTGAATGATCTATATTTTTAAAATAAGGAAAATTTGGTATGGAATAATGGAGTTGCTCAACATAATTTAATACTGAAGTAGTTTCGCGGATATACCAAACTCAGTCATCGCGGCATACATATGTATGCATAAGCAGCTCCTTTCCGTGCTATCGCAGGCGGCTTTAAAGCAGATAAAGCAATAGTGAGTATCGATCCTCCGATCACTGGTCTTTCACCAGATTTGAAGTATTATTAGTACCTGGGCTATGTTGGTTTTTCTGAGTTCTAAAGCCACACTGATAAGACCAAATCAGTTCACTAACGTTGGGCGTCAGCCTTTCGCTGTTCGATGAGTCGTTATATCCGATGATCAGAATTACCCTCATTATGGATTGGGCAGAGCTCACTTACATTTTAATCGGCTGCATCCTTTTAGCCGACCATATTTTGCATAGAATTTGGTGCGTACATCTTACCGGCTCCTCACCGACATAGTTAAATAGCTCAGCTGGCATCTATCGGCATCCAGTAGCTTTACTGTTTTTGAGCCATCGATCTATCTCTGTCGATTTAAGACTCAGCGTTTTCACATGCTCAACAATTTTCCTGCAGGGCGAAGGATTGGGTTCTTCATAGTTTAAAGGTTTATGGACATCTTTAACCAGGTCCAAGTTATATTACATGAGCTCAGTCCAGTCTTTAAGCCTTCTGTAAGTCACCCAAC
>NW_016159647.1:0-18203 GCF_001687245.7 Rhagoletis zephyria
TAGCTCATAATACGAATTTCACTTTCGATCTTCGATAACCAGCGAACATCGATAATCGAATGCAACTCATAATAAGGGCCTATATCTCAGAGTTTTGTGAAGTTATGTATTTACTATNCTCATAATACGAATTTCACTTTCGATCTTCGATAACCAGCGAACATCGATAATCGAATGCAACTCATAATAAGGGCCTATATCTCAGAGTTTTGTGAAGTTATGTATTTACTATAGCACAATAATTGGAGATTTATTTTCACGGACGGATCGAAAAATACCCAAACCTCTTTTGCTGTCGTTAGCGAGAAAGGAAACCCAATTTTCCATGGACTTCTTTTTCCATTTTGCTCAATTTTCATTGCCCAAGCCACCGCTATTTTCCACGCTGTTCTACACACCGCAAAAAATACAGGAAAATATGTTATATGTACTGACAGCTTATCATGTTTTCAAGCTATACAAAATTGCAATAACCACACTAATATCATCAAGTCTATTAGAGAATATCTTATTTTATATGCAAAGAAGATTAAAATAATGTGGGTTCCAAGCCACACTGGTTAACAGGAAATAACTACGCTGATAAATTAGCTAAAGATACATCTAACATGCCCACATTAACATTCAGCTTCTTTACAAAATCTGATATATATCGACCCATCAACCAAAAGAGACACTGTTGTTGTTGTTGTAACGGCTACAACAACCCCACCCAGATCGGTTAATATCTCAGTCGTCGTCGTCAAGTTCCACTAACGGCAGCCTTAAGAAGCGTGCAGCCTCAATAGGGTCGGTCCACAGGGACAAAGGCGTTAGGGTTATCGGGTTTTCCGAGCATGTGAAGAGATGTTTCGAGTCATGAGGGGTCTCTCCGCATGCCGGACACTCATTTGGCACATCCGCGTTTCGTCTGCTCAGGTATGAGTTTAACCTGCTGCACTAGCCAGAGCGAAGTTGGGCTATTGTGGTTCTCGTCTCCCGAGGCAGATGAAGCTCCGTCTCGTCCATGTCCGGTGGTGGTGTGCCTAGAACGGCATTCACAGGTCTGAAATCTACATAACTCGAGACTGACTCCCTGTGAATGCCGTTCAGGACCTTTCGATATGCTGACGGGTCCAGAGGTTGCCTAATGAACCTCTGGACTTCGTCCGTCAGTTCGTAGAGATGCCTCCTGACGTGCCTTTAGCGAGGGCTCCTCTGCAAGCAGTTGTCTGTTTGGTCGACCACGTCTGTGGCTCCCAACCAGAAACTGCTTGCATAGCATTGTGTTATTCTCCTTGACTGGGAGCATTTTCCCCTCGCCATACAGGTGGTGTTCTGGCGACATCAGAAGGCATGCAGTCGCTGTACTAAGTGCAGTGTTTTGAGTCGTCTGTAGCTTCATGCACTGCGTCCTACTAGTCCCCGGCGACCACACTGGTGCTGCGTAATTTAAAACAGGCCGGCCTATTGCCTTGTATGTTGCCAGCGACGTTTCTTTGTCTTTGCCCCAAGTACTGCCGGCCAGCGACTTTTTGCGGCTCTGTACTTTATTGACAATAGCGGTTGTGTGCGCAGAGAAGGAGAGCAGACTGTCGAATGTTACTCCGAGTATTTTGGGGTTATTCACCGTCGGAATTGGTGTATCATCGACGTGAATTCGCAGCGGTAGCCTGACCTCCTTCGTCCAGATGGTGAACAAGGTCACACGAGGATTTCGTAGGTGAGAGGGCAAGGCAATTTGCAGTGAAGAAGCGAGAAAGCTCGGAGAGATACCCGTTTACTTTCGAACACAAGTCGTCAATTCCATTCCCAGTCGCCATGATCGAGCAATCGTCGGCGTAAGAGACAATCGAGACTCCCTCTGGTGATTGAGGGAGCTTTGAAATATAAACGTTAAACAGTAGCGGGGAAAGGACACCACCCTGTGGAACTCACCGTTTTATTTTTCTGAGCTTGCTCGATTTGTCTCTAAACATTACCGACGAGTGTCGACCACTCAGATAATTTGCCGACCACCGTTTGAGCCTCTGGGGGAAAGAGGAAGCCTCTATATCTTCTAGTAGCGTGGAATGGCTGACAGTGTCAAACGCCTTTGACAGGTCCAACGCTACTAGAATAGTTCTCTCACAGGGACGGTTACGGTTAAGGCCAAGAGTTATCTGAGTGTTTATGGCGTTAAGTGCTGTTGTTGTACTGTGCACTTTACGGAAACCATGCGGATGCTTCGCTGGTGTCAGGTGGTTCGTAAAATACGGGAGCAGCAAGGCCTCTAGTGTCTTCGCTACCGGGGACAGGAGTGTTATCGGTCGATACGAGTCCTCCTTTGTTGGCTGGTTTCCCCGGTTTGAGCAGTGGGACCACTCTACCCACCTTCCAGATGTCTGGGATGATGAGAGTGGCCATTGACAAATTGAGGAGCTCCGTTAGGTACGCTACTCCGGCAGGACCCAAATTTTTCAGCATCAACAAGCATATTCCGTCGGGACCCACGGCTTTGGAGGCTTTCGCCTTCCCGATGGTCACTCGACGCTTGGCTTTGTCCACCGGAGGATGCAGTATGATCTGCCGGCTAAAATAGCTCGCGCATCGCTCCGGGTCCGACGAAGCATGGTCCGAAAGAAATTTCGACCCTGTCGTCATACTTCGTCGGATTGGACAGTGACCTCACGGTTGACCAAAGCTTACTCACACCAGAGGTGAAGTTACAGGTTTTCAGATGCTCTTCCCACTTCTTCCGCTTATGAACGTTCACTAGTTGCCGAATCTCCGTGTTGAGATCCTTAATACGGGGATCTCCGGGATCGGCCTGACGAAGGCTGTCACGCTCGTCAGTTAGAACAGCCGCTTCAGCAGGGAAATTTGGACGTGGGTCCGTTATGCATCCTGCCGGTACGAAGCGAGCTGCAGCAGCGGTGACAGCCCTGCGGAACTTACGTTCACCAAGGTGGACGTCGGTTGGTGTAGGGAGCGCAGCGAAGGTGTTTTTTCCCCCTTTATTAACAACATAAATATACAAAACATATAAATCAATTTTCTTAAAAAATATAGTATTTCGTGCGAGAAGATAGCGAATATATTTTTGGATTTTACTGCAATCAGTTGTGATAAGAGGAATTTTTACAAACTAAAGATAGGTACGTGGGTTGAGTAATAAATTGCGGTACATTCATATGTGTGTAATAATTGTGGTGGTCAGCACATTTTGTGTTGACTTACAAACTTAATTCCAAATTTGATAAAAGTAGGTTTATTACATTTCTTTTAAATATTAGGATATTGCTTATACTTCTTATTTCTACAGGTAATTTATTGAATAATCATATTCCGTAGCTTCTAAGAGATCTTGCGCATATTTCTGTTCGGAAAAAGTGTGTTCTGATATTTTGGGAATTCCTTAGATTATATTCAGTGCTTTCTGTCTCAACGAAATTTAAATTATATTTTATTAAATTATTTCTTAACTTATATGTGGCCAGTAGAGTTTGAGGAATTGAGTACTTTCGTATATCAAGCCTTTTTACATATAGATTGTGTGTGTTGGTTCTGCGTGGCAGTGAGAGGATGTTTTTTATTACTTTGTTTTGAAGCCTTTGCAATTCACTTAATTTTTGATCTGAGCACCTGTTCCAAATAGGATTTAAATAATTGATTTGAGATAATAAGAAAGAGTTGTATAGAAGCCACAATTGCTTTTTTGGAATGTTATATCGGTTTCGATAGATGAAAAAGTAAAAAGGTAGTACTTTCATTTTTGTTTTCTGGATCTGCTCGTTCCAATTCAAATTCTCGTCGAACCATATACCGAGATATTATAATTTCTCTACTCTGGAAATGTAAGTGCCATTGAATAGTATTCCGGGAAGTTCTCTTCTATCAGGAATCTTTCTAAAATTATTGAAAATCATAAAATTGGGTTTTGATAAATTAATTTGCAGAAGATTTCTAGTAAACCACTTGGAAATTTCTTGCAAATCTGTTTTTATGTTACTAATAATTCTTCTAGTGTATCGGTTGCATATACATATATATATATATATCGTCTGCGTAGAACTGTGGAACTCCGTACACTCTAAGTATCAAAACGTTATTTATGTAAATTACAAATAACGTCGTAGCTAGTTTGGAACCTTGTGGCACCCCTACTTTAAGTGTTTCCACTGAACTCTTGATGTCTCCTATTTGTACAATTTGTTTCCTGTCTAACAAAAAGCTTCGGAAAAAATGTATGGCAGTTTTATCAAATCTCAGTTCATGAAGCTTCCGTAACATAATATCCAAATTAACGGAGTCAAAAGCTTTACTCAGGTCAATTGCCAGCATGGCAACATATTTCTTTTTATCCAGATTTTCGTATATAAATTCTGTACAGTTAATACATGCTGATAAAGTATTTGATTTTTCCGAGAATCCGAATTGATTTTTATCAATTACGCTGTTGTCTCTAAAAAAAAATGTTAGCCTTGTTAGAACAATGCTTTCAAAAATCTTGTCAATAGTGCTGAGTTTTGTTATTGGCCTTATTGTTTTCCACTTATGCACACACATGTGTATGAGCATGCAGTGAGTGCAAGTTGAGTGTGTTTCTGGCGTGTGTGTGAGCAGAGCATGTAAGTGCAAATACGAACCCTAGGGTTCGCAGCTGGTTGCCGCCCTGTGGTGGTACCCAGCAAACAATTAGGTTTGATATACATTTGAGAAGGATTTGACATCAAATCCTTTCTCAAATGTCAAACGTTTGAAAATGATTTGATATTGATTTGAAAATTACAGCTTTCTCAATAAAAAGGGGAGTTTGATCTCCATTTGAGAATATGGTTAACTCTCAAATCAATTTCAAAGGTTATTTATCAATTGTACTTCAAATGTGGAAATAAAATGCATTATAGGAAATGTATATTTCATATTTATTTTTTCTTCGCGATGTACATATGTATGTACATAACAAAAGATAAAGTAATTTATAATAAATTCGTCTTGACGGGCTGCAGCTTCTTCAATCCGCGCAAACATCAAATCCACTATTTGTGGGCTTTCTCTTTGAAAATTTGTTTCTATTCATTGTATTTTTTAAATTGATCTTAGTTTTATTTTTACAATTTTTGTTTTAACTGCGCATTTTATATCGTTTGGCGCTAGCCATCTTTCTTCAAATCAACATCAAATTAATTTCAAATATAAAATTTAAACCTCGTTTCCAATTTGAGAATCATTTGAGAAAAACATTTGATATCAAATTGAGAAATATATTTTTCTCAAACGTTTGAAACTGTGTCTGCTGGGTAGTGGGTGGCGTCGCAGTTGCGGTTTGCGACCGTGCAGCGCAACACGGGCCTTCGAAATTCCTCGTCCAATCTCGCGTGGTGCGCAGATCTGAACATGCCCTAAAGTGGCGCAAACAAGGCAGGTGTTGCACTTGACTGATATCACTTTACGGAATATCCTGGTCTGACATACCGTTGTGTTGCTGTTGTTGTTGTAGCGGGTCTACGTTCAATCATTTTCGTCAAGTTCAACTAACGGGAGGCCCAGGAAACGAGCTGTTTCAATGGGTTCGAACCAGAGGGAGAGGGGTGTTAGCTGAGTCGGATTGAGCTGGCATGTAAAGAGGTGGTTGGTCTCATGGGGGGATTCTCCACATGCCGGGCACTCATTGGGGATATTGGGGTCGAGTCTGGACCGGTAGCTGTTGAGGCGGCTACAGTATCCAGACAGTAATTGAGCCAGGGTAACGCGGGTCTCTCTTGGCAGTTGAAGCTCCGTCTCTTCTACAGGTGGTGATTGAGCTCCTATTATGGCATTCATAGGTCGAGAGTCGAGGTAGGTGGTTACTGACTCTCGATGAATGTCGTTGGTGGCTCGTATGTATGTCGTCGGGTCCAGTGGTTGGTCTACGTACTGTTTGACTGCGTCCTTGTACACGAATAGGTGCCCCCTGAAGTGCCTGGGCGGAGGCTCCTCCTGAAGCAAAGGTCTGTTAGGGTGTTCACTTCTGTGACACCCCACCAGAAATTGCTTACAAAGCATTTTGTTGTGTTCCCTTACGGGGATCACTTGGGCCTCGCTGTGCAGGTGGTGCTCAGGCGTCATCAGAAGGCACCCAGTCGCTGTCCGGAGTGCGGCGTTCTGACAAGTCTGTAGCTTCGTCCACTGCGTCCAACTAGTCCCCGGCGTCCAAACTGGCGCAGCATAGTTTAGAACCGGCCGGCCAATTGCCTTGTATGTTGCCAGCAACGTTTCTTTGTCTTTGCCCCAAGTGCTGCCGGCGAGCGACTTGAGGACCTTGTTGCGGCTCTGTACTTTGTTGACAACTGCGGTTGTGTGCGTGGAGTAGGAGAGCACGCTATCGAAGGTGACCCCTAAAATTTTCGGGTTGTTTACAGTCGGTATTGGTGTGCCATCGACGTGTATGCCTAACTCTAGCCTGACCTNGAGAGCAGGCTATCAAAGGTAACCCCTAAAATTTTCGGGTTGTTCACCGTCGGTATAGGTGTGGCGTCGACGTGAATGCCTAATTCAAGCCTGACCTCCTTCGTCCAGGTGGTGAAGAGGGTCGCCGTTGATTTCGTTGGGGAGAGTGTTAGGCTCCTTGCAGTGAAGAAGCGAGAAAGGCTGGAGAGATAGTCGGGCACTTTTGACCAGAGGTCATCAATTCCATTCCCGGACGCCAAAATCGAGCAATCGTCAGCGTATGAGATCAGGGAAACTCCTTCAGGTGGTTGAGGAAGCTTCGAGATGTAGAAGTTAAATAGTAAGGGGGAGAGAACACCACCTTGCGGAAGTTCCCATGACAGTCGGGTCTACGTAACCGGAACGACCCAGATTTATATCTGGCCAAGGACTGTCACTCCAGCAACACTCCCCAAAAACCCTTTGGGGAACTTGTATGCTGCTACAACAACAACAACAACCACCGTGTGGAACCCCTTGTTTAATCCTTGTTGGTTTCGAGGTTTGATCTTGGAAGATTACTGACGACTGTCGACCACTCATATAATTCGCCGACCATCGCTTCAGTCCCTGTGGGAGTGAGAAGGCCTCGATGTATTCTAGTAGCGTGGAATGGCAGACGGTGTCAAACGCCTTTGACAAGTCCAGCGCTACTAGGACCGTACTCTCACAGGGGCGGTTTCGATTTCACTATACTGTGTCCAATCCGAAGACGTATGTAGGGTGTGAGTAAATTTGTAATTTAAATTTAAAAAATTTAAAAATTTACTCACACCCTACATACGTCTTCGGATTGGACACACTATAGTGACGCATGCTCACCTCCTTGGAAGAAATAGAACCAACTACTGAAATTTTGCCCAATACTGCAAGATAAGAGGCAATGCAATTTTAATACAGACCCGGTTTCTCTTCTTTCGAATACAACTGAGGAAATTATAAGAACGATATACACATTTTTAAAAGAATGTGACCTGAGGAGAATTTTAAAACAAAATATTTATTCAACGGATAGCTGATAGCCTCTGATGCTAGTGCTGCATGATTAGGTTGTATTAGGTTGATTAGGTTGTAGGTAGGATGTTAATTACATTGTATAAACTTTAATAATAAAAAATAATAAAAAAATAAAAATTAGAATCTGCTGCTGGCTCATAACCTGGATCATATATGACTCCTAAAATATTAACATACATAAGTCGCACATTTTTTGTTTTTGAAGCTCACATTTCTTATCCACCTAAGACTCTTTTCGGACTCATATATTCGGAGCGCTCAGAATGTTTGCGGGGATAGGGATTTTTGTGAAGTGAGCGTAAGCTTGAGTGTTTATATGAATAAAGCATAAACCTTTAGTAAGAATTTAAGAAAAAATAAATTTAAGCCGTAGGTTTGGTGGTACTTGGTACGGGTGGGCTTTCCAAAACGGAACCAATCGAAATTTCAGCGAAAGTATAAGGAATTTCGTCATGAAACTTGGTGAGGTTGTTGGGGGAAGCCTCCTCAACATGAATTGTTCACTCTCACAATATAATTGCTAATAGTATTATTAATTAATTAAAACGCGTTTATAAATTTCTGTTCACGTTTTACCACTTTTCACAAACAAACAGAAATAACAATCANTCGAAATTTCAGCGAAAGTATAAGGAATTTCGTCATGAAACTTGGTGAGGTTGTTGGGGGAAGCCTCCTCAACATGAATTGTTCACTCTCACAATATAATTGCTAATAGTATTATTAATTAATTAAAACGCGTTTATAAATTTCTGTTCACGTTTTACCACTTTTCACAAACAAACAGAAATAACAATCACCGACAGTAAGAGCAAATATGTGCTGCCATACGTTTTAAAAGTAAATACGCCACTATAAAAGGATTTTATTAAAACGCGGCCAACACAAAAAGGAGTTGTGCGTAAAATCGTCATATTTTTATGGCAACCGCATTCCAACGGTATTTCTTTTATTCTCTCCGTATTTTTTCGCATGCAGAAGCTAGCACTGCATAAATTATGAAATTTTTTTATATAAAATCGCGCGTTCCATATATATCGAAAATTTTTAATAAAAAATCGCGCGATTTTTAATTAAAAATTTTCATTATTTATGGAAGTATCGATTTTTAGAATATAAAGCGCCGCAGTCGAAAATTTTTAATAAAAAATCCCGCGATTTTTAATAAAAAATTTTCATTATTTATGGAAGTATCGATTTTTAGAATATAAAGCGCCGCAGGCGAAAATTATTAATTAAAAATCGCGCGATTATTATTAAATATTTTTATTAAAAATTTTCGCCTGCGGCGCTTTATATTCTAAAAATCGATACTTCGATGAATAATGAACATTTTTAATAAAACATCGCTTTTTATTATAAAATCGATACTTCGATAAATTGTGCAACTTTTTAATCAAAATCGACTAATAAATAATTAAATTTTTTGATAATTCGCTAGGGTTGGGTAACAACCCCTAAAAAAGGTGCGGAAAAGTCGAGAGGGGTACCAACCGACGCGTTTCGGCCACCCTAATAACAATCCGGAGGGGGGGGGCGATAATATTATTAACCATTTAAAAGTTATGAACAAAAAACTTTTGTTAAATTTCGTTGTTTTCTATGGGCAATTACACCGACAAAGATTCACTAAATCACGTGTTCTCACTCTTTAAACACTATTAAAATATATAATTTAACTTATTTATTACAGAAACACAAAGTTTTATCGATTTTTTATTAAAAATTTTCGCCTGCGTCGCTTTTTCCATAAAAATCAATACTTCGATAAATAATGAAAATTTTTAATAAAAAATCGCGCGATTTTTTATTAAAAATTTTCTCCTGCGCCGCTTTTTCCATAAAAATCAATACTTCGATAAATAATGAAAATTTTTAATAACAAATTGCCGATGGTATAGCGAGATTTGCTATTATATTTTGGTTAAAATATCTTATTTAGATGAAAGTAAAAAGAAGAAGAAGTGTAGAGTGTAAACTGAGTATAATAGCGCAAATGAAATGTGAAATAAAGTGGCAATACCTGCGATTTGAGGTTATAATAATTTTAGCTGGCGCAGTTTGTTTACTCTGTTTTATTAACGAAACATATAAAATAAAAGTGAATAAATGGTTTGGTTTGCATAAAATAATAACCGGAAACGTTTTAGTAGTGTTTTAAAAGTGGAAACTGGTGNCCGAAAGTTCGTAGTTACGAATTCGTAGCTCCGTTCCGAAAATTCGAAAATTGGTATGCTGTAATCCGATCGTAACTATCAACGGCGTTACCAACTAAAATAGTGAAATTCGAAGTTCTTAATCAGCTGCTTTGACAGAAACAAATCAAAAGAAATATAATCGCAAGTGAACAGTGAAATTAAAAAAAATTGTTTAATCGTATTTGAAAAAGCTTTTCCTTAATTAAGTAAAATAGAATGGATTCAGTGGCCGGTGCACTTTTGTCTCAGGAGGAAGAACATGCTGCAGTCAACTGTTGCATTAATATACAAAGGAGATTGCTACGAGACAGTTCTGATCCATTTACCTTAAATGATAAATATATGTTCCCTCTTTTTAAGGGCGTTCATTCAACTAAATGTTGTGTTGCTTTAAATCTTGCAACGCTTTCCCAAAATCCCACCACATCCTCTTTAACTATTACAAAGCCTCGGGCAATGTCCGGCCTTTCGCTCATGCTTTCCACCAGTTTGGGTGNTTTGTTGTGATTGTCGACATGATAATTTTGTAAACATTTAATAATACATTGGTTTTTATTCACACTTCAACTTAAATACATATTTTTGCGTTTCCACACTTAATTTTATTGATATTTTAAAAGAATTCGCTTCGCTCCGACACCAGTTGCTCTTCGTAGAAAATTTCCGACAAATACATACAAATTACAGCTACGTCGGATTCAGGCATACCAACGTTACGAATTTCGAAGATGGTCTCCGAATTTCGAAATTACGATACGGCAACGCGGATTACAGCATACCAATTTTAAGATTCGAAGCAAAATCGAATCTACGACGGATTACAGCATAGGGGTGATTATCTGCCCCCCCCTCCGGATTGTTATTAGGGGGGCCGAAACGCGTCGTTTGGTACCCCTCCCGAATTTTCCGCACCTTTTTTAAGGGTTGTTACCCCACCCTAGAGAATTACCAATTTTTTTATTAAATATCGCGCGATCATTATCTGCATTTTTTTATTGCTCCCTTTTTGTTTTTGAGGCATTTTTTCATATGTATGGCAGCACTGACATTTCACTTCAATTGGTGTACAAAGCAAAAGGTGAGGTTAAATTCGGTATTTTTTGCAACTTTAAATGCGAATTACTTTAAAACTATAAGCCTCCGGAGGGTGGGGTCTTCAGATTTAGAATCTGAAAAAGCTCCTCTATACTCCCTATTATTTTTTTTTTCAAAGCCTGGATCCGTTTTGGAAAATTTTCCCCTTGGTACGATGTACAATTTTTATGTTTACCTTAAATAATTTGTTATAATATCGCCGAGCCAAACGTGCTTCCCAAGAAACGTCGTCCGATGTATCGTCCTCCCACAAAAATCTATGATGCTCCTTTATAACATCGATGTCATGATATTGCTTAGTTGCTCCGGATGATTTACCACGGATAATGAAATTTGTTAAAATATAATCATGTCGCTCTTGATGGCTCATAGATATCATCATACTAAATCATAAATAAATAACATTAAAAGTAAATACATATATTTGAGGTTAGGAATTATTACTTTAGATTTGAGCTGCCAAAACTTCGGAGCACTATCGATAGTATCCATAGAGACAAAACGATACTAGTAAATACAAGTACATACTCGATACCTTTCGTCCGATACCTATGGATAAATCGATACAAATAAATCCAAGTACATACTCGATACTTTTCCCAATTTACTAAGAATAGGTTTGTATAGTAACCAATAGTCAGTACTAATTTGTACTGGAACCTGCAAATTTTTACTGGAAAAGTGTATGCTAACCCAATAAATTTGCAAAAGAGCTCTGAATCGAGAGCGTAACGACACGGGAGAGCTGCAAATTCTTGCTAGTGAAATTTCTACTAGCAGAAATTAGTTAGCAGAAGAAAAAGAAGAATATATGTCAAAAGCCGCCATTTGTTGAATTGGTTTAGCACAAACAAATGTAAAATGAGTGGAAATCAAAATATTAATGATGTAGTGTAGCCCGTTTCTGTAACTNCGGGAGAGCTGCAAATTCTTGCTAGTGAAATTTCTACTAGCAGAAATTAGTTAGCAGAAGAAAAAGAAGAATATATGTCAAAAGCCGCCATTTGTTGAATTGGTTTAGCACAAACAAATGTAAAATGAGTGGAAATCAAAATATTAATGATGTAGTGTAGCCCGTTTCTGTAACTTTTCTCTACTGGTAGAGAAAATACGTCACTCTCACCTACTAATTAGCAGTAGAGAACAGGGCGCTACGAAACGAGCTACTGGAGCTGTGTGCGTGTGCAAGGCGAATTTATACAAGGTGGTGTCACTGGCGAATTTAGATTACAACAACGACAACCATATGTATTTTGTATGGAGGGTGTTATGTCAAATCTCAATTCGCTCCAAAGTTTACATGCATTTTGTTTTTGCTTTTGATGGTGTGCTAAAAGGAAAAACAAAATATATGTAAGGGGAAAATCAGCTGATTTTACAACACCACCTTGTATAAACTCGCCTTGTGCGTGTGTGTAAAGCAAATAGTTTAAAACTCATTCATAAATAGTAAAATGTTTACAGCAGAATGTCAAAACATTGCAACAGCTGTTCACTTGTTTTTGCTAGTTATGTGTTCGTTAACTTTTTCTGCTAGTTTTCCCTTCTTCTCAATTTTACGCTCTATTTTGCTTTTACGCTCTCGCTGCAATGTTTTACTGGAGAAGTTACTATACAAACTTCATGTTTGTACTCGATACTTTTTACTGCGGTCCAACTAGATATCGAAAAAAAAGTACTAGTATGTAAGCGCAAAACCTAACATGCCTCAGCATCTTCATTGAAAAGCAACCCAATAGAGGAATGGAAAGATATGCGCACTACATTTCCGCAGCCATATAAGCAAGCCTGTCTATACATAACGGCCGTTGGGTATCTCAAAAACAGGTACACTTATATCAAAATCCCTCTTTTCAGGAAAACACTTGGAAAAGTTGATGTTTTTGGAAAATATTACAAAAAAGGAGATATTTTCTTAAACTTATTTTGTATGAAAAAACTGTATCTATAAATTTTGTAAATATGTATTTTATTTTTTTGAAATCAAATACTATACAAAAATTATTGTTGTCTTAGTTTGTATACAAACATATTAATAGGAAAATAATCTTGTAAAAATGCATATGTTTTGTGAAAATTACAATAAAAATATATGCAAAAGCCTAGTTTTACCTTTCCGATTCTGAGTAGGTATCGATACCTTCTTTGATCCGAAACCACGTATTCATTGCTTGAATTTCTTTATTCATTCTGAACGATTGGAATAAACTTTAGAACGTTCCTGATGATATGTTAACGTATATTTCAAACACATTCTGTTTACTCCGGCTGTGAAATGAGATTATCCGGAATGTATAAAGAAACGCAGCCATTTGATACATCAATGATATCGATTTATCACTATCGATACCAAGTAATTTTGGTATCGATACTTTTGAACAGAGTACTGACATGAAGGAAAGACATTTTTAGTTCATGCAGCCCGTCATGTATCTCGAAACGAGCGTTCGTTTCGTCTGCCACACGAATCGTTCGTCACTTGGTACTTTGTAATTCGTTTTCGTCTGGCAACACGAAAACAACTGATCATTACGTAGCTTTCGTATAGTTTGCAATTTTCTAACACGAAAAGGAGACGAAAGAGAGACGATAATCGTTAAAAACAAACGAAAGGTTATAAGTGATCGTCGAGATGGATCGTTCAGCCAAAATAAGTAAAAACAGTGAAATATTTATAAATTTCAAACAATATAAATGTAATGAATATAACAAAAAATAAAAATTTATGTTTTTATCAATTAAAAACCTACAACACAATTTGAGGTGCTGATTCAAGAGACTGACCAAAATCCGGATCTGGCAAGAGGAGTACCAGTGTTTGGTTCTGACAGAGCCAGGGTCTGAAGCGATGGGACGAGATAATGGAAGAAGGTAAGCTTATACTTGGTAGCAAAAATCTAAGTAACATAACCAAAAATACGATTTGTTTATTTTTCTTCAGACATGGGCTGACCTCAAAAGCCTACAAAAAGAAGATTGCGAACTATATTCGTAAACAAATATGACAGGCATTCACGGCTGACAGAGATGGAAAACNATGGGACGAGATAATGGAAGAAGGTAAGCTTATACTTGGTAGCAAAAATCTAAGTAACATAACCAAAAATACGATTTGTTTATTTTTCTTCAGACATGGGCTGACCTCAAAAGCCTACAAAAAGAAGATTGCGAACTATATTCGTAAACAAATATGACAGGCATTCACGGCTGACAGAGATGGAAAACACCATCGACTGCATCACTTCTATGTCGAAGGCCGCAGCACCAAGTGGCGCAGCGCTTGGAATTTCAAGGCTTTCGGCATTACAGGCAGCAGCATGCACCTCTGATAATTTGTCAGCGACTGACATGCCAGCACTATTCGTTGTGCGTATAGCAACGATACGAAATTCAAGAGGCTACCCCTTTTCGGTATCATCCCAATGTTCGTTGACGCACGACTCGCCACTCCAGTGCCCACTAATTCCACCAGTAACTACACAAAAAATCTCAAAAACTCAATGGCAAAAATAGTGTGGCGAATACTGCGGCAACGCGAAGCGAACAACGAGAAATAGGCAGAATGTTCGAGGAATGAAGTAGAATGTTCCACAAGGAGAAACGTCAAGTTGGATGAACACTGCGAATAGCGAGAGAAAGAGAATGAGCGATGAACTTCAGAACATTCTAGAGTTGCCAAGAGTACGAGCCCAGATATATAAGATCCACCACACAGCGGAGTGAGTTAGTTACAAGTCAGCAAGCTACAAGTAAAGTGAGTTGCGAATAAGCAAGCTATAAATTTAATTGTGTTAACAAGTTTGTAAAGCATTGTAATTGCTTTAACGAGTATTGTAAAATGTTTTTACGGTATTAGCGAGTATTGTAAATTGTTTCTTGTACAATAAAGTTAATTGTGCTACAATTTGGTCATCATGAGCATTTATTTAACAATCCAGCGATACGCACCGCACGTTATTGGGCAAATCCCTCAAGGTTTCAATGATAATGTGGTTGTTGTTGTTGTTGTAGCGGCTACAACAACCCCGCCCAGGACGGTTTGTATCTCAGTCGTTGTCGTCAAGTTCCACTAACGGCAGCCCCAGGAAGCGTGCAGCTTCTGTGGGGTTGGTCCACAAGGACAAGGCCGTTAGGGTTGTCGGGTTTTCCGGGCATGCGAAGAGATGTTTCGAGTCATGTGGGGTCTCTCCGCATGCCGGACACTCATTTGGCCATCCTCATTTAATCAACTCAGGTAGGAGTTTAACCTGCTGCAGTAGCCGGAGCGAAGTTGTGGTAGTGTCGTGATAATCGTAACAATTGGTGGCAGAAGTGGGATTGTTAAATAAATCCCGAGGCNATGTTTCGAGTCATGTGGGGTCTCTCCGCATGCCGGACACTCATTTGGCCATCCTCATTTAATCAACTCAGGTAGGAGTTTAACCTGCTGCAGTAGCCGGAGCGAAGTTGTGGTAGTGTCGTGATAATCGTAACAATTGGTGGCAGAAGTGGGATTGTTAAATAAATCCCGAGGCACATACTACTGAAAATGGCGAAAATTCAGGACTTAAAGATTGAGGAACTCAAACAGGAGTTGGAAAAGCGTAATTTGGCCACCTCCGGAAGAAAAGTGGAGTTGTTATCCCGGTTTCGAGAGGCTATGGAAGCAGAAGGCATCGACGTGGACAAATACGACTTCCACGGTAAACCCGACGATACATCCGCAAAAGACGAACAGAAGGATGAGGCTGCTTGTTAGTCGGAGGATGTGCAGCAGACAACCGGGAAGGTTGAATAACAGCAAAAGGCTCCTAGTTCACCAACATCTATGGACATGAACACGTTATTGGCTGCCATGTCACAGATTTCATCCCAGCTGCAAGTGCAGGAAACACGCATGTCATCGCAACTTGAAGCACAGAGGTCGCAGTTGTCTTCAGATGTCTCATCGCAGCTGGAAGCACATAAAACGTACATGTCATCGCAGCTAGGTGAAAAGATTACACAGCTACAGGAGAATTTATTCAAAGATAACGCGGAACTCGGAGAGAGACAGGATAAAATCGAGGAACGACAAGATAAAATGGAAGTGCTTATTAAGGAAAAACAGGACAAAGTCGAAGCTAAGGTGGATGAGCTCGAAGATCGTCTCCAGCTACTTCGACGAACGCTCCCAGGGTAAAGACTCCATCCTTTGACGGCACAATTCTTTTCCAGGTCTTTAAGCTCCAGTTCGAAAAAACGGCTGCAGCAAATCATTGGAGCATGGAGGATAAATCCGCTGCACTATTCGTTGTATTGAAAGGACCTGCAGCAGAAATCTTGCAGACAATTCCCGACTGTGAAAGGAACAGTTACGATGCATTGATGAGTGCTGTGGAGAGACGGTACGGTAGCGAGCACAGGAGACAGATTTACCAGATGGACCTGGAGAACCGCTGCCAAAAAGCCAACGAGACTCTACAAGAATTCGCCTCAGAGATCGAGAGGTTGGCTCAGTTGGCTATTGGAGACGCATCTGGTGAGCACCTCGAAAGGGTAAAAATCCAGAGGTTCATCAACGGAATGCGGGACGTGTATACCAAGCGAGAGACGTACACGGATCCAAAGGCAATATTTGCTGAAACCGTCTCGTATGCTCAGACGCGTGAAACGGCGGCGCTCCTAAGTAGACCAGCCTACAAAGCACATCGCGTGGAAGTGGAAACACCGGACGAGTACAAATGAAATGCTGAAGAAGATTATCCAACTGCTGGGCGAGAAAAGCATGGCTCTGTCAAATGTTTTAAATGTGGAAAGCCAGGCCACTTCGCCCGCGATTGCAGCGTAAGTTCCAGTGGGCTTAACAATTCAGCAGGACGTAAACGCAGAGCTGAAGGAGACGAATCTAACGCCAATCAGTCGTTAAACTAAAACGAGCCAGCAGAAAGGGGTGCGTGCTGGCTCCTGCAATTGAATGCTCCATAATCTCCGTCTCGCAAAATTGGAAGAAAAGCGAGCAACGTTACTGTTGGTGGATATGTGGGCGGACATGAGCGAGTACTAACTGTGGATACGGGCGCATCACATTCCATCATTCGATCTGATTTGGTCACTAAAGTGGTAAGGCCATTACCTGGAGCAAGATTGAGGACAGCAACTTGTGAGGACACCCATGTTGTAGGAGAGGTAACATGCAAAGTCGCAATAGGGAATGTGACGGTGCTACACAAGGTCATAGTCGCGGCGATTGTGGAAGAACTCATCATTGGAATAGACTTCTTACTTGATCAAGGTATGCAGATCAACATGAAGAACAGGATTATGACGTATAACATTATGGAAGTGCCCCTTAGGTTTGGGTATGATGGCCCGTACAGCAGCAACCAAGTGATCCTAGAGGAAATTGAACAGATTCCACCGAAGTCAGAGCAGTTGTTTGGGCGAAGATTGCTGGAGATTGTTGGACAAACAAGTTGTGGGTTGTTGAAGCAAAAGAGAATTCTACACCGGACGTACTTATTGGTAAAACCCTGTCTAAGACGCAAAAAGATGGACGCATCCCAGTTCGAGTACTTACTGAATTAAAATCACCAATTAAACTCCGAAGAGGGACTGTACTGGGGCAATGTCGAGAGGTAGAAGCAATCTTCCACTGCGAAAAATTACCTGAAAGCAATTCCGTTGGCGAGAATGACATTGCGGAAAACATAAATGCTTGGACGGAAGGGTTGGATGAAAAATACCATCACAAGACTAAGGAACTTCTCCGCAGATGCTCCAACATATTCGACAAGGATGGCAACCAACCAGGCAGGACTAACGTTGTGAAACATCGCATTGATACTGGTGATGCAAGGCCAATCCGTCAAGCTCCTCGGCAGAGCAGTTATTGGCAAGTGGAGCTAAGTGACGAGGACAAGTAGAAGACAGCTTTCAGCGTTGGAGATGGTCTTTGGCAATTCACGGTGATGCCCTTCCGATTATGCAACGCTCCTGCCACTTTTGAAAGACTTATGGACCATGTGCTCAAGGGACTGCATTGGAAAACATGCTTGGTGTATCTAGACGACATTATTGTGTTGGGTAAAAGCTTCGAGGAGCACCTGAAGAATTTGGAGGAAGGTTTCCAGAGGATAGCTGGCGCTGGCCTGAAGCTAAGTCCTAAAAAGTGCTCACTGTTCAGGAAGGAGGTGAACTACTTGGGACACAAGGTGACAACGGAGGGCGCCTGGACTGCGAAAGAAAAGATAGAAGCAGTAAAGGATTGGCCAAGACCTAGGAACCTGCACGAACTAAGAAGTTTTCTTGGGCTATGCACCTACTACCGCCGATTTGTTCCGAATTTCGCCAGCGTTGCTAATAGCCTCCACGAGCCCACTAGGAAAAATAGAGCCTTCGAGTAGAACAAGGAGCAGGAGGAGGCTTTCCAAACTCTTAAGGAACGGCAATGTACTGCACCTATGCTAGCGTATCCCGTTCCAGGTGCAACGTTTATTTTGGATA
>NW_016159647.1:18348-44927 GCF_001687245.7 Rhagoletis zephyria
CCAACATATTCGACAAGGATGGCAACCAACCAGGCAGGACTAACGTTGTGAAACATCGCATTGATACTGGTGATGCAAGGCCAATCCGTCAAGCTCCTCGGCAGAGCAGTTATTGGCAAGTGGAGCTAAGTGACGAGGACAAGTAGAAGACAGCTTTCAGCGTTGGAGATGGTCTTTGGCAATTCACGGTGATGCCCTTCCGATTATGCAACGCTCCTGCCACTTTTGAAAGACTTATGGACCATGTGCTCAAGGGACTGCATTGGAAAACATGCTTGGTGTATCTAGACGACATTATTGTGTTGGGTAAAAGCTTCGAGGAGCACCTGAAGAATTTGGAGGAAGGTTTCCAGAGGATAGCTGGCGCTGGCCTGAAGCTAAGTCCTAAAAAGTGCTCACTGTTCAGGAAGGAGGTGAACTACTTGGGACACAAGGTGACAACGGAGGGCGCCTGGACTGCGAAAGAAAAGATAGAAGCAGTAAAGGATTGGCCAAGACCTAGGAACCTGCACGAACTAAGAAGTTTTCTTGGGCTATGCACCTACTACCGCCGATTTGTTCCGAATTTCGCCAGCGTTGCTAATAGCCTCCACGAGCCCACTAGGAAAAATAGAGCCTTCGAGTAGAACAAGGAGCAGGAGGAGGCTTTCCAAACTCTTAAGGAACGGCAATGTACTGCACCTATGCTAGCGTATCCCGTTCCAGGTGCAACGTTTATTTTGGATAGGGATACTAGTGGTTATGCCATAGGAGGNAGCCTCCACGAGCTCACTAGGAAAAATAGAGCCTTCGAGTAGAACAAGGAGCAGGAGGAGGCTTTCCAAACTCTGAAGGAACGACTATGTACTGCACCTATGCTAGCGTATCCCGTTCCAGGTGCAACGTTTATTTTGGATAGGGATACTAGTGGTTATGCCATAGGAGGCGTACTGTCGCAGGTAATTGATGGGCAGGAGAAGGTAGTTGCCTACTATAGCCGGTCGATTGGAAAACCAGAAGGGAACTACTGCGTAACTCGGATAGCACTACTAGCGTTGGTGGAGTGCGTCAAATATTTCCACAAGTACCTCTATGGGCAACGTTTCCGAGTTCGAACGGACCATGTAGCACTGACGTGGCTCCTACAGTTTAAGAATCCAGAAGGACAACTAGCTCGGTGGATTGAGAGACTACAAAGTTATGACTTCGGTATTGAGCACCGAAAGGGAAGTGTCCACGGAAATGCTGATTCCATGTCCCGTCGACCATGTAGCCTGGAATGTAAACACTGCTCAAAAGCTGAGGGAAAATAGGACATTATAGACGTCCGTCTAACGACAATAACACCAGAGGAAGAGTGGAAGGAAGAACAGCTACGAAAGTGTCAGCTGGAAGATCCAGATCTGAAGCTTTTGATGCATGGACTGGAGGTGGACAGAAGGCCAACTAAGGAGCAAATGGCAGCGGAAAACCCCATCGCAAAGGCGTACTGGGCACAATGGAACAGCTTAAAATTAATATCTGGCTGTTTGCACGTGGTATGGGAAAGCGAAGATGGCCAGTGCTGCCAAAACCTGATAGTAGTTCCAAGGGTAAGAATTCCGGATGTACTCAAGGAATTCCACAATGGTCCTAGTGGAGGGCACCTGGGAATCACGAAGACCCTGGAGAAGGTTAAGCAGAGGTGCTATTGGGTTGGTTGTCGGCAATCGATCGCAGAGTGGATTGCTAACTGCGCAGAGTGTATTGCAGCTAAAGGGCCGAAATCCAGAAGTCATGGCCAGATGAAGCAGTATAACTCAGGTGCACCATTCGAGCGGATTGCCATGGATGTAGCCGGTCCATTTCCTATGAGTGCACAGGGAAACAAATACGTCCTTGTGGATACGGACTACTTTAGCAAATGGCCGGAGGTATACCCGATTCCAAACCATGAAGCTAAAACAGTAGCGGAGGTATTCACCTACAATTGGGTTGCGAGATACGGTGTATCTATAGACCTGCACTCTGACCAGGGAAGAAATTTTTAATCGGCGGTGCTTCAAGAGATGTGCCAGATACTGGGTATCCGGAAAACTTGAACAACGGCTCTTCATTCCCAATCAGATGGCATGGTGGAACGGTTCAACCGAACCCTAGAAGTGCATTTGCGGAAGGTCGTGGACAAGAATCAGAAAGATTGGGATGCCGCATACCTTTGTTCCTGATGGGATACCGGTCAGCAGTGCATGAAACAACGGGTAAAACTCCTGCAAGGGTAATCTTCGGCAGTGAGCTCCGTTTGCCTAGTGACCTGAAGTTTGGAGTAACTGGCGATGCGAGGAGGATTGGAAAGAGACGTCCAACATCCTGGAAGAGGAGCTGAGAGAGATACATGGTCTTGTGAGACAGCGAACTTAAATTATGAGTGACAAGATGAAGGCCAGGTATGATAAGGCAATGAACTCCGAGGGTCTCCAAGAGGGAGACTTAGTGTTGCTGTACAATCCACAACGGAAGAAAGGTTTGTCCCCAAAACTACAATGCAACTGGGAAGGTCCGTATGAGGTCGTCAAACGGTGGTCCACTTGGAAAGGCTTGCATCGTTTGGAACAGCAAGTGTGTCTGATCGGGACGATCAGACTTAGGTGGAGGGCAGTGTGGGGAATACTGCGGCAACGAAGCGAACAACGAGAAATAGGCAGAATTTTCGAGGAATGAAGTAGAATGTTCCACAAAGAGAAACGTCAAGTTGGATGAATACTGCGAATATCGAGAGAAAGAGAATGAGCGATGAATTACAGAATATTCTAGAGTTGCCATGAGTGCGACCGCAGGTATATAAGAGCCACCACACAGCGGAGTGAGCTAATTACAAGTCAGCAAGCTACAAGTAAAGTGAGTTGCGAATAAGCAAGCAATAAGTTTAATTGTGTTAACAAGTTTGTAAAGCATTGTTATTGCTTTAACGAGTATTGTAAAATGATTTTACGGTATTAGCGAGTATTGTAAATTGTTTGTTGTACAATAAAGTTAATTGTACTACAATTTGGTCATCATGAGCATTTATTTAACAATCCAGCGATACGAGTCGAAGGATATTTGGGAAATCCCAAGAATGATAGAATACAAGATTGGGCCGTCCTGGGCTTTGACATTTGTGTACCACAAGTAAACAAAGAATAAAGCAAAAAGAAGAACGAGTTTAAACTGCCAAAACAGTTCACTTTACAGCGAAAAACGTGTTTTTATTTTGCTAAATGCGAAAATAGTGCATTTTTACCCAATCTATTAGAGAATATGTAACATTTTAGTGCACTCCATTGCCTTGCAATTGAGGCTGCTTCAGCAAACGTTTTAGTGCACTCCAATGCTTTGCAATTAAGGCTGCTGCAGAAAACTGCGGCAGCATCTCAGCGGGATTGATTAGTTAACTTGCTAATGGAGGCTGCTTGGAGCAGAAGCAAAATCATTGTGAGGAAATGCTGTTAATGTAATAATAAAGAAACATTTCGTGAACGGCTTTGCCGTGCCCTATGTACACAAAATGCAGCGATTCGTCCCAGCGCTACACTGCATCTACGCATCTTGGATCTTGATGGTTGTCGCAATTTAACACACAGCACTTCATTTTAATAGTTTTAACGCAGTCTTCAACTTAAAAATCAATCACAAATTGCAAATTAACACAATTTAAACTGAATTTTCACTTATAATTCAAATTTCTCTCTCTCTCTTTTGCTGATTTGTAAACAAAGTTTTATTTACAAGTTACCACAACTGTCAAAATCGGCAAAACCAAAGTAGCGGTACCACTGACGGCGCCACCTTTGTTCGCTGCACCGTGGGGAAATCCCTCAAGTTTTCCATGAACCAAAAATACAAGATCACGTAATGCGGCGTTTTTGCTGCATTTAAAACGCAACATTTAGCACTTTCGAACATATTTTTTCGAAGAGCGTCCATGCTATTGCATTTAGCAAATGTACATTTACGCGAGTTCGAAATCGTATGCTTTTGACAAACAGCCGTGTTCCAGTCGCTTATTCAGATCCGTATCTATTACGATCAATTCTCACGCAGAATATAATGTGCAAAAAAACCCTACTGAAAAGGAAAAAACAAATTTACAACCAAAAATTCAATACAAAAACTTGAATTGTTTTAACCATAACCGAACATTTGTTTGTGTATATATTCATTTGTCGGAACTGTCAATTAAAATTTCCTCACTTAATTAGGAAACAAAACAAACAGAGTCGATTACAAATTGATCCAGATTTCTATCAGCATCACATCGATGTTGAATTTGCTTAACTTTTCTTTATCCAAATAGTGTAAAATAATAAATGAAATCTCGATCGGCGATCACTGAAACGAAGCTAGCCACCGTATACTCGAAAAAGCAATGTTGCCACATTTTCTCATTAAACCATGTTCGAATCCTGGAAAATTTGGAAGATGACAGGGTTGCTTTTAGCATTTATATTCCTAATGCAAAAAATGAGTCGCATTTAGGTGACGAATTTTGTATGGATAAATGCCNCATTGATGAGTGGCAACACTGCATGAACCAAAAATACAAGATCACGTAAGAACGCGACGTTGTATTTGTAACTGGTTTTGAGAAAAAAGTTTGCGAAAGCGGTTTCGTCAGCTGAGCGTTTGTTTACATCACAAGCACCACTATTTTACACTTTTATTTAAGTAAAGAAAAGTTAATTCAACATGACAACACATTTTCAAGCATTTTATTGCATCATTTTACCTAAATTGTGCGCTTAAAGTGGCTGACAATAATTTTGGCTAATTTTGGTTTTCGTTGTTTTCTTTGCTATGTTTTCTTTTCGCTTTCGTAGCTTAACTCAAGAGCAGGATGGTATGCATCTTCCGGCAAAACTAGGGGATCACACCGATTAATAGAGGCCTTCGGAACATCATCAACGTAAACGAGATCCAAGACCTTTCCAAACTTATTTGGACATATATTTATTTGTTTGAGGCAAAGTTCAGCCATTTCCTCCAGAAATACATTGTAACTATCTCTAGATGAAACTGGTACAACATCGGTGTCAATGATGTTCCATGAAATATGTGGCAGATTTAAATCGCCCAAAACAATCATAGAATCGGATGCCGTAAGCATTGCATTTACGGTCTCAAGTAAAGAAACTAGCTGCATATATACCGATACGGCAGAATTAGGAGGGATGTAGCAAAGAGCTAAATAAATATAAGTCTTTCCAGCCTGTACACGTATACATTTAAATTCGGTATATTCAATGACAGGAAGACTAACTTCCTCGGATGGTATCGATGAATGCACCGCAAAAAGAACACCACCGCCGATTCTGCCCACGCGGTCACTCCTGTATATTTGATATTCATTTGGAAGAATTTCGGAATTAAAAATATGAGGTTTGAGCCATGTTTCGGTCAAGGAAATAATATTATAATTGCAGTCAAAACCTTTTAAATATAAGTCAGTTAATTTGGTATTCAAACCTCTAACGTTAAAACGTTAAACTTGCGAGTTANCCTAATAAACACAACGCAAACAGCTGTGACAAAGATGAAACAGCAGAAATGACAAAAAGACAAAAAGAGCAAAATCAATGTGCACAAACAAAAACAATTGTACAACAACAATATATTATATGAAACAAAATACTCGGCACATGCAATTAAGAATATCAAGTTAAATTGATCAAATTTACTGGAAATTTTGATGTTTTGCTTATCTTTAAATTGTGCACCAGAAGTTTATTAACACTTCTTTTAATTTTTTACTTTAATAAGCGTAAACAGCTTTATAAAACACAAAATTTAAACAGATCACAGAAAAACACAGCTTCACAGCTTGACGTTTGCGTATGCGAGTTACGAGTTGTTACGAGTTTTTTAGCGAGTGCATGAGGTTTTTCAAACCATACTTTACTTCTTTTGCATAATTGTCAATGTTGTAAATTGGATCAATTTTTACTTTTTGTACTTCGTTTGGTAAAACAGCGTTTTTACCAAAAATCAGTTCAAATGGAGTAAATTTATTATCAAAAACAGTGTTTGAGGTTGTGTTATGCAAACAAGTAAAATATTTTAAATATGTATCCCAGTCGAAATATGATTCATTTAAAAATGCTCGTAAGTACTCATTAAATACTCTATTCTATTCTATTTCGTTCTATTGTACCTACAGTTTCGTGATGGTGTGCTGTCGAAAAGTCATGTTTAATTTTTAAAAGTTTGGTTAATTCAGCAAACTGTTCGTTTTTATATTCAGTCCCTAAATCAGATTTTATAGAGTGCATAATGCCATATACTAAAATGAAACTTTCAAAAATTGCAAATGCAACAGTTTTAGCACTTTCATCTGGTATTGGAACACTAACTAAATATTCTGAGAGATCGCAAATAATCAATAAGAACAATATTAAACGGTTTATTCGGCGTTGGGGTTAGTTTTAGTTTTTTGTCATTTTCAGTCACAGCCTCGACTGGATCTATTAAAATTATTTGTAATGATTTTAAAATTATATTTCCGCGATTTTTTAAGCTAGCAATTGTGAAATGACGGAAAAATTCGTCATCTTTTGACCATTCAATCTCCTTAATTCCGTGTTTGCTGGAATCAAATTTCAAGCCTCCAAAGTAAATGATCGAAATTCATTATTTCGTTAGCAAAGTCATAATTAAGTAACTCGAGTTTTTTATGTTTAATATGTGCACAAATTCGTAAATTTTTAATTTTATTATCTTTATCATAAGTAATTTCTGATCTAATACGCGGTATCTTTTTTGAATAGCTGTAAGAAAATTTATCATAAACGTTTAATGTCTCCTGGTTTTCATTTTCGTTATTATCTGTATTTTGTGTAATTTCATTTTCTCGTCTAGTCATTGATCTCGTCTGTACTGCCAAAATACTTTTCGTTATACGTGAGAGGGCGTCTTCGCCAACATTTGATTTTCTTTTACTGTATTCAATAGTAAAATTGTATTCCGCTAGTTCTAACCTTATTCTTGAAAGTTTTGAAGAGGGGTATTTCATATTGAACAGGTATACTAATGGTCTGTGGTCTGATTTTACTAAGAAATGTGTTCCATAAACGTTTGGTCGAAATTGTTTAATGGCAAAATATATTGCTAGAATTTCTAATTCGATAATTGGGTTTTCTGTTCTGCATTGGTTAATGATTTTAAGGCAAAACATATTGGTAAATCGCAACCTTGCTGTTCTTGGCTAAGTATAGCGCCACACCCTATCTTTGAAGCATCAACTGTAATAATAAATTGCTTTGTAAAGTCTGGATATTGTAGCAATTTCGGTGACATCAAGGCTGATCGCAACGCTTGAAAAGCTTCATCACATTCCTCATCCCAAACAAAGTCTACTCTTTTCCTACTTAATTTGTTCAAAGGTGCTGCCAGAGTTGCAAAATTGGGGATAAATCTTCGGTAATAGTTTGCAAATGCGACAAAACGTCGTACTGCATCTTTGTCAGTAGGTTTGGTATACTTTTTAATTGCAACTATTTTTGAATCGTCTGGCAGCAGACCTTTTGCTGAGCATTTGTACCCTAAAAACGTTACTTCGAACCTGAGAAAAATGCATTTTTTTTGATTTAGTTTTAAATTGAAATTTCGACAAGTTTCGAAAACTTTCGCTAAATTTTTAATGTGATGTGCTTCGCTACAGCCTATGAAAATAATGTCATCTACATATAAAAATGCTACGTTCGGTGGAATACCAGAAAAAGCTATACTCATCATTCGTGAGAATGAGTTGGGTGCTATACTTAAACCGAATGGCAATACTTTCCATCGATATGCTCCACGGTCTGTGCTAAAAGAAGTTATATCACGTGAATCTTCATGCAAGGGGATTTGGTGAAATCCGGAAAAAAGATCTAAAGTAGAAAAATATTTAGCTCTGCCAAGATTGTCCAAAATATCGTCAACACGTGCAAGAGGGAATTTATTCGAAATAAGTTTTTTGTTGACTGCGCGGAAATCAACGCACATACGATATGCTTTTTGACCATAAGTAGACTTTTTAGGAACCAAAATTAGAGGACTATTGTAATTGGAATAACTTCCTTCAATTAAATCGTTATCTAGTAATTTGTTAACTTGGCGAGTTATCTCATCACGTTGGGAATATGGTAGACGATAGTTTTTTACATATACCGGGTTAGTGTCAGTCAGCCTAAGTTTCTGTTCATAAAAATTGTTTAGTGTCATTTTGTCATTGTCAAGAGCGAAAATGTCTGCATTTTTAATGCAAAGGTCAAGTAAGTTGCTGTTATTTATATTCTTTACATGTTTTACTTCATCTGTGGTATTTATGATTTTAATAATTGGGTTATTTCTATTAACTATGCATCTTGCTGTGAATACACCGTTTTCGACTTTTTGTGATTCTACAAAAAGTGGATCTGGCGAATTGCCAAAATTGAAAATTCGCTAAACCTCGCATCTGGGTGGTATGATACAAGTGTCGCTTTCGGTTCCGTGTAGGATTGGTATCGCGACTTTTTCATTGCCTACCCAAAAGGAAATACAATTCTTGCATAGCTAATAACGCATTGGTTATTTTTTTAGAAAATCTTTACCCAATATACCGTCAGATGGTATGTTAAAGTCATCGTTTACTACATGTAAGGTATGTTTAATGTAAAAATCAGTAAAAGTGAAGTTTATGGTAATGTTAATTATGTCATTCGTATTTATAGAAAAATGTTTATCAATGCTAGAATTTTTTATTAGAGAAATGTCGGCTTGCGTGTCGACTAAAAACGTACAAAATTTGTTTGACCCATTAATTTTCAATTCGATAAAGTCGGAGTAATTCAAATTTAAGCAATAAATGCCCTTTGTTGAAAAAGATTTATTTAAATGTCCAATTCTTCCGCCCTCAGTGTTCGATCCTGAGGGGCGAGTGCGTTTAAAGCGCGCACATTAGCATTATTGCGTGAATTTGGACGTCTATTATTATTATTGGCATTGTTGTTTCGATTTCTATTATATGAATTCCGATTAATGGAATTAAAATTATTACTGTTTCCCCTAGCACTGTTATTGTATCTGCCGTTATTACTATTATTGCTGTACCTACTGAAGTTAGTATTGTTTTGTCTGAAATTATTATTATTAAAACTATTTGGCCTATTTTCCCGGGAATGAAACGCTAACACTTGACGCTCTTTCACTTGATTATTTTGTTCGACTATCATTTTTGCCACTACGTCCTTTGAATCACTGAAGGTAGTTGACGATAAAATTGATTTGACCAAATCCGACCGAGTATTAAGTCTACAAACGTTAACTGTTTGCTCGACTGCCATTTCATGAGCCTTAGACTGTGTCATACCTTCAATGATCAAAGAAAAGAACGCTCTAATGCATCCGAAAGCTCCTCGGCACGCTTAGCAAATTCCGTATAATTGTTATTTGTGACATGTAAAGATGCAATTTTCCTAGCTACAACTTTCGAGTTGTCTGGTTTTATTCTGTTTCTCAACACATCTTTTATTTGTCTAACAGAGTTAACTTCGGTTGGAATTGCTTCACGTGCTTTGCCTTCGAACTTCGATTTCAAAAATGATATAAAAGTTGTATTTAAATTTTCATCTTCAAAATCTTCAATTAAATTAATTTTGTCTATAAACGATTCAAGTGCTAACGGATCGCCATTGTAATTTTCCCTAATGATTGAGGCACAAAGACTAATAAACGATTTCTTCTGTTCAGGGGTAGCCATGTCTAAAAATTCTTTAAAAATGGTCGAAATATTTGGTGAACTGGTAGCTGTTGACGGCTCGTTGGATACTGTTAGCAGATATTTAAAGGATGGAAGTGAAGTACTTCTTTTAAAATTGAATTGTACCGAAGCTTCTGACTTGGCGTCACTAAATTCTTCTTCTGACTCAGAGTCAACTAAGTCTGATTGGCAAATTAGCGATAAGCTATCAGGTGGAATCCTAACGCGACAATTCAGTTTATTAAAGCACTTTGCTAACTGTTCCTTGCAACGGGCTAATTTAACTTGAACTTCTTTGAGATTACAGGTATGGGCCGAACTATTACCAATAACTAGTAATAAAATATTATTGTAAGCTGTGATAAGCGAATATTTGTATTCGTTTAATTTTTTCGCATTCGTAGACAACGGTCTATTTTGTAAAATGCATTTCGTAATCTTATCAAAATCTGCTTTATATACTTTAAATTGTTTATCGAATTCGCTCATAACCGGCTAATCTCAAAGAAGTGGCAACCCAACATTTACAAAAACAAGCTATCGTTCACCCTGTATAAAAAATTTAAAAAGAAATTGAATAATGAAAAATACTTATGTTTTTCTTCAGTAGGTTATCGGCTGAAAAATCGCATGCAACAAGAGGTTTTCATGCAGTTGATAATATCGGGAATTTCATGCGGTTCACATGCAAAGCAAAAGAGTTTAATTTGTTTAATAAGAATTTATCAAATATAAACGGTTTTATTACACATGTACATCGGTATATGGGTTTGTAATCTTTTAATAACTTCCAGGAAGTTATATTTTGGGGAAAAAAGTATTTAAGAGAGAAAATCGATGTAATCGATAAGCATCCGCAAACTGTGCTAAGTCACTTAAAGCTAGTAATGTTATATTGTTGAGAAGAACGTCACCTATACCTAGGTGGATACATGGATCTAATTTCTTTATTGAAAGTTCACTTTTTGAAAAAAAAAATTTTCCAAATATATGTTTAAGTTTAATTTCTAGGGTTTTGTTTGGCTTTGTAACTTTTGATGTCGAAGGCTTTTAAAGAATCTTTTTTTTCGTTAATCAATTAATGCATGTCAATACTAGATAAATGGAATCTGGAGGAAAAATTGTCACTTAAAATTTATAAGAATTTTTCATTAAAAGTAAATTTTCGATAAATGGAACTTATAGCTAATAAGGATCATACTTGAAAAATAGTATTTAATATTTTGAAGCACTTATATTTAATATGGGATTTTTATTAAGTTTCAGAAAATTCCCTTCCTTTTTTGAAATCCGAAAAATATATGTAAATGGTCACTTACAGCTAGAAATTTTTAATGAAAGCAAAATATCATCTAATAATAGCAATATGTATCATGAAAATGGGGTAATTAGAAATGCTCGTTTGTATCACTTACGTACTAATAAGGAGAAATCAATGAATATGAATCAATCATGAAAATAAATATATATTGTATCAAAATTTTGGAATGAATTTAATATTGTTTGAAATTCACTTGTCCCTGTCAGGACTGTCTAAATTTGCATGAGAGCAATGGGTTTAGTTGTTCTTTAATTCACACGTCAAAATCTATTAGTATGTAAAGTTTTATAAAAAAAATTTTTTGAGTCAA
This sequence comes from Rhagoletis zephyria, assembly GCF_001687245.7. NCBI lineage: Eukaryota > Metazoa > Arthropoda > Insecta > Diptera > Tephritidae > Rhagoletis > Rhagoletis zephyria. The sequence goes on from NW_016159647.1 coordinate 29,698, forward strand.
AAAGGATTTGTAAAATGTTTTAATTTTGCCTGTTTTTATTTGGCTTCGACAGTGAAATTTATATAAAAAATGTGTGTGTATTTAACGCACTTCAAAAATTAAATTGTATAGAAAAAACGTATCTATAAGCAAAATAATATACGTATGTATGTATAAGCAAAAGAATGTACGTATGTATATTACATATAACGAACCGCTACCACTGCCGACTTGTTTCTCCCTCCCTGCAGTCTGTACATCAAAATACCGCAAATTACTCCGTTGGTTTGTTGCTATGTAGGTGTTCAGTTAAGCCGTCCGGTATCCCACGTCGCCGTCTTCTTTGTTGCTATCCTTTTCCCAACTTTTTTAACTAGACTGTACCTTTCTCTTTTCCACTATGTCAGTAGGCGTATGCCGTTGAATTATTGGCGTCTTCGCCGTTATGCGTATACAGTTAGTGGCGTGGCTTTTTCGCAAACCGTTACTTTGGTGGTGTGATATGCGTAAATACCGATATTTAACTGTTGTCTGCTGTACATATATATTCATATATGTATTTCTTAAAATTCCGGTCCGTTATATGCCTATGGTGGCGCTTAGCGGGTGGACTGCTATACGCACAAACTTCTGCGTGCCGATGATTAAATGGTGTGGCTGTACTTATTTGCACCGATGAAGCCACAACCTCGGGCCAAGATTTTTAGAATGTTTTTAAAATGCGCTTTTCATCTTGGCCCGGACTCTGCATCTCCGTGGCACGGTCGCCATGTTATGCCCGCCTTGCGTACCTCTTACTACTTGGTGTCCAACGTCGGCTGCTTGTAGCGGCTCTTGTGGTAGAACCAAGAAATGGCTGCTCCGGTACGCTGGTGTACACTTGCTGGGTCGGCTGGTTGGGTGTAGCCCCAAAATCACTCCAAACTACCCGTGATATTTATAATTTTAAACTACATACCCAAAACAAAACAAACAAAACTGACGCCTAGCCCAAGTGGAAGGAAAAATAACTGTTGTTTGTTGGCAGTAGTACCAACATTATGGTAGTGCTGAATGGCGCTGCCATATCAAATGGGTTGCCATTACAGCGGTCTGGTAAGACAGGTCGTATCAGCTGACTAATTTCACCTTAAGGACCCTCGAATGGCTACGACATAGCAGCGGCGACTAACTTCCTTTCTCCCACACGATATAGTGCTTGACGTCATTCCCGTGGGTTGCGGAGTTTCCTGGTGTTATAGGGACATTTGAGAGCCCCCGCTCTCGCTTAACATTTCGTCAAGTAAAACTGAACCGGAACAATAACTGAGTGCAACCAGAAATATTGTGGAGGATTGTTCTTAAAAAAATGCAAGTTTGAAAATAAAAAAGGCTAGAAAAAGCCACGAAGATAAATCCTAAATTTTGAAGCTAATACTAGGTTCACATATAAGTAGATTATCCTCATTTTCGAGCTTAACTCCCTAATCTGTAATTAGAAAAAGAGATTAGCCATACAAAATTCGTCCTTTGTTAATCTGTAATTATAAAATTATCTCAGCTTTAACCGATAACTTTTCGGTATCCAACCTGCTTTTATCGATTATTTTTGCGAAGAAGAGGAGAAATTCCAAATGTAGGAGTAAACAAAAATTGACGCTAGCAAGAAAAAGAGGTTTGTAAAGGCATTTTTAATAAAATATTAATTTAAAACATATTTTAATTGCTTTATATAGCAGAAAAAAGTGATCACTGTGTTACAGAGAAGAAACATAACCTTTCCTTGAGATTTGAGAAGGTTAGGTTAAGTTAGGTTGAAGTGGCTGCTAGGCCCAGAGGGCGCCAGCACACTTAGGCCCGGTCAGGGCCCATTATGATACCACATGGATCCAAAAAAACCCCTACTCCTTAAACCAGTTCGTGGAGTCTGCGAACCTTAGCAACTGCCGTATTCCAAACTTAGCAGTCGCGCTTAGATCGTCTAGAAGACCTATACCTAGGAATTTCTGTCTTTTCCTGCCTAGTGCTGGGCAATCGCAGAGTAAGTGCCTTATTGATTCAGGCTCTTCTTCGTCGTGGCAGCTTCTGCAGTAGTCGTTGTGACTAACCCCGAGGCGTTCAGCGGGCCTTCCTATCAGGATATGTCCTGTGAACAGACCAATGGCCAGTGACATATGGCCTTTATTGAGAGTGAGAATTTCCCTCGATCTCCGTACATCCCATTTTGGCCATGTAAGCTTCGTTGTATTACAGTTTTCAGTGCGCTCCCATCTGGAGGCCGCTTCTTCAAGGAATTTCTCCCTTAGTAAGAGCTTGCAGGAAGCGAGTGGCATACCCACCCTCTTCCAGGCTGGAGAAAGTGGACAGGAAGTACCCGCCCTTGGTTGCTCGTCTGCCTTCTCATTTCCTGGTATGTCACTGTGCCCCGGTACCCATACCAGGTGCAAAACGAACTGCTCCGCCATCCCGTTAAGTGATTTGCGGCAGTTGGCAACTGTTTCCGAATTTATAGTGACAGAGTCAAGCGCCATAAGGGCCGCCTGACTGTCTGAGTATATATATATATCTGTAGTGGCGATAACAGCTAGTTTAAGGCTGTCAACGGCTTCTTCTATGGCTGCCAATTCGGCTTGAAAGGCACTACAGTGATCAGGTAGTCGGAATGATCTCTTTATTCCCAGTTTCTCCGAGTAGACGCCTCCTCCCATCCTATTTTTTTGGTTTGGAGCCGTCCGTGTAGAATCTTATGGCATCTCTAGACCCCGGAACTCCTTCGATTATCTGCTAGGTAGCGTTACGCTATAACCTTTAGTGAAAGTGAGCCTTGGTACACAGTAGTCTGTTGTACTCGGTAGTTGTCGGTTTCTCAGAATTGTAGTGTAACCACAACGAGCCGCTTTCCAGCTATTAAGCCCCTGTAGTCTTAGGGCTGCAAACGCAGCGTATTGTCGTCCCATAATATCTATGGGTATGATGTTAAGGATCGTATTCATTGCCATATTAGGTGTTGTGCGGAGAGCACCACTAATGCAGATCAGGGCCGTTCTCTCCACTTTTTGTAATTTAGCACTGTTTACTTTCTTCTCCAGCACTGGCCACCATACCACTACCCCGTACAGAACTATGGGCCTCACCACGACGGTGTATATCCAGTGCACTAGCTTCGGGGTTAAACCCCATTTTTGGCCGATTGCTCTCCTGCAGCTATATAGGGCAACCGTGGCCTTCCGCACCCGCTCTTCTATGTTTTGAATCCAANTTGGCCGATTGCTCTCCTGCAGCTGTATAGGGCAACCGTGGCCTTCCGCACCCGCTCTTCGGTGTTTTGAATCCAGCTTAATTTTTTATCTAGGACTATCCCCAGGTATTTAGCGGATTCGCTTAATTTTAGTGTGGTCTGTGCCAGCCTTGGTGTTATCAATGGGGGGATTTTGTACCTTCTTGTGAACAGTACAAGTTCTGTCTTGCTTGGGTTTACCCCTAACCCGTTATTTTTTTGCCCACCTCTCGACTTCATTCAGTTTTACCTGCATAATGTCACATAGGGTCTGTGGAAATTTCCCACTTACTGTTAGTGCAAGATCATCCGCATACGCAATAACCTTATAGCTACCCCTCTCCATGCCACACAGCAGTGAGTTTACCGCTGCGACCCATAATAGAGGGGATAGGACTCCCCCTTGCGGGGTGACCCTCTCTACGATCCTGGTCAACGATACCCCCGCCAGCTCCGCCCGAACCACCGTGTAACTCAGCATTTGGTTTACGAGCGCAACTAAGCGCGAGTCGATGCCCAGGGCCGTCAGTGCTGCCGTTATCGCGCCCGGCATGATGTTGTTAAAGGCGCCCTCTATATCTAGGAAGGCTGCTAGCGTATACTCTTTGATGTCTAGTGATCTCTCTATATGCGACACTATTTCATGTAGCGCCGTTTCTGTAGATCTACCTTTCGTATAAGCATGTTGTGTGGTAGAGAGTCCGTCACCAACCGAATTTCTGATACGTACCTCCACCAGTCTCTAAATAACCTTCAATTGAAATGACGACAAGGTGATGCNACCAGTCTCTCCATAACCTTCAGTTGAAATGACGACAAGGTGATGGGCCTGAAATCCTTTGGGTTATTGTGAGACACCTTCCCTGCCTTGGGGATGAACACCACTCTTGATTCCCTCCACTTTCTAGGGATATGGTTAAGAGCTAATACTCCCTTAATTATAGCGCGTAGCCACGCTGAGCTTAGCTGAAGTGTTTGCTGCAGCTGTATACCGGACCTGGTGATTTATAGGGTTTAAATATCCCAATAGACCAGATGACCTTTTCCCTAATGAGGAAATCTCCAGTGACCGAAAGATCTCCAGTTAAATGTGGCTGTACCGGCATGCTATCCGTGGCACCCGGGAAGTGTGTGCAAAGAAGCAGATCCAGTGATTCCTCCTCGGTCTCTGTCCAGGAGCCGTCAGGTCTTTGCAAGCATCCTGGGGCTTTCTGGGCAGTACCTGAGAGTATCTTTCTGAGCCTGCCTGCCTCTGAGATAGACTCCACCCCGTTGCAGAAGTCTTTCCATGAGGTTCTTGTCGACCTTCTTAGGAGCTTCTTGTACTCCCGTAACTTTGTCTTGTAGGTCTCCCAATGTCCCTCACTACCAGACGCAGTAGCCTGAGTGAAGGCCTGATTTCTTCATTCCACCAGGGTGGCTTTTTCCTACCCCGGTCCGGCTTTTTGGGGCATGCAATGGCTATTGCCTTACTGCAGGCCCCCGTAAAATGATCGATAAGATATTCCAGCTCCTCTAGGTTTGCTGGAGTAGCCGGCTCTCTATCTTGTGGCAAAAGCCTATCCAGCTCTTTCCGATNGTAAAATGGTCGACAAGATATTCCAGCTCCTCTAGGTTTGCTGGAGTAGCCGGCTCTCTATCTTGTGGCAAAAGCCTATCCAGCTCTTTCCGATACCTATGCCAGTTGGCATTTCGCAAGTTTCTAGTTAGAAGAGCCTTGAGCGTTCCCCCTACTACCTCGAATTGGATATATCGGTGGTCGGAAAAGGACTACTCCTTGAGCACCTTCCACTTCCCGACCAGACATTCCGCATTCTCAGAGATAAGGGTAAGGTCCAGAACTTCCCTTCGGGATTTTGTAATAAAAGTGGAGTCATTCCCCCTATTTGCAATAACAAGCTAAGAACTAAGTATGANGCAATAACAAGCTTAGAACTAAGTATGAAATTAAAAAGTGACTCACCCCGTTCGTTATCATCGGAGCTGCCCCAGGTGTGATGGTGAGCATTCGCGTCACCTCCCAAAATTAGCGCCTCCCTCGTGCTGGCCACTAGGTCTTTAATGCAGATAGTTGGCACCTCCTTGTCGTGCGCTAGGTACATGGATGCCATCTTAATTGGTCGTCCGTTTACACTAAGACTGACCGCTGTTGTGTCCTTGTCGCTAAATTGTGGAAGAAAGGGACACTTTAGTGTGATACTTATCAACATGCACGTCCTTGGTTTCCCCGTTGAGGCTCCACTTACCAGTCTGTAGCCCGGCGCTTTCAGCCCAAAAATGTTTTGTCCCACCACCCAAGGTTCTTGGATTAGGACGATGTCGGCTGCCCCTTTAGCTGTTAGATGGAGCATCAGTGCAGCTGAATCTGCTTTATAGTGGTGAAGGTTAATCTGCAGTACCTTCACCATCTTGGCCGTTATCGCCCACGTCGCCTATTAGGGTGGAGTTGACCGCGTCTTCCGACATCTCGATCAACTCCTCCTCCGTATAAAGCCGAAGCATGCGTCCGACCCCCAGCGAAGACGTCGATGAGGCATAATCCCCGGTCAGGTCATCCATAGGATCAACCTGCTCGGATTCCTTCTCCATCTCCACGTAGCTGTTGGCCTCTTCCGGCTCTACCTCCGCGATCAGGTTCTTCGCTGCGTTTACGTCGTGGCTATAGACCTTAATTTTGGCCAAGTCACAGCCGCACCGTATGACCCCGCTCTTTTGCTCCAGCAACTCTATGGAGTCCTTATTTAGAAGCAGGACAAGCTGCATCGTCGCTTTACCGCTTTCATTTATTTTTACCACCTTCCAATTTTCGGTAGGTAGCTCCGGGTTATAGAGCCTTATGGTTTGCAGGATCCTTTCTGGTTCCGCTGGCCTGCAAGGCAACCATGCTCTCGCTCTCGGTCGCACCGGTAGTTCCTTGAAGTCGACCGCCCTGAGCTTCGCACCAGGGTAGACTTATCCAATACCTGCGACTGTCTTCTTGTAGATCTCCGCTGATCTAGCATCCTCGCATGCTATAATGCGGATGTTAGTTTGGAACTACCCCGCTCCCTTGCAGGTTGGCGGAGGTCCCGGATTCTCCAACATAATGTTGATAGCAATGTCGGCCATCGCGGCCTTAACCCACTTTCATTGCTGCCTCAGGGTGAGGCTGTCTTCATTGCTCTCATCAATGACGCCGAGCAGGATCTGCTCCTTGGCTACTTCAGCAAAAGAAGGCCCCTGCGTTCTGACCCTCTTTGCATAGTTGGGCGTATTTTCCCCCGATCTATTGCGCTAGAAGTTGCAGATTTTGCTGGAATTTATGCCGGCAAAACATGCATCCATCATTTTAAACTACACTAGCACTTTTTATGCACAACTAATATGAATTTTAAATTCTTTAAGTTGCCACTGTATTCTTGAATTGGAAAATAAATTATATGTACAAAGTAAATAACTTTACACAATTGAAATTTTATTTTTATTTTCAATCCATTTCATTTAGTGCTTTTCGAACGAGTTTGGGACTATGGTTTTTTGAACTAGCCTGAACTCTTCATTTCCGAACTAGTTCATGACTTTCTATTTTCGATCTATCTCAGAACTACCGAAAAAAGGACCAGTTCAGGAGGCGTTGTAAAGTTTTGCAGGGGGAGACAATCGTCACTTCGTAGGACATCGCCATGTAAAAAGGGATAGTTGAAAGCATGGCAAAAGGGTTAGAACGTGAACCCGTTCTGTCAAATATCGAGCTAGTTTGGCGCTGGTTACACGCGTTACATTAAAATCATTAAAATTGGAATTGAAAATAAACTGCTGGAAATAAAATTCCTCTTAAAATTACCATTAATACCGTGAATTAAGTATAACATCAAGTAGTAATTTGAACATAAATGGTGATTTCTTAAAACAAAAGAACTAGAATTGAGTCAGTCATTCAATTGAAAGTAGAATATTGGATTAAATCTAATACTGAGTAACTCAAATTATATTGTTTTGTTTAGTGCTGAGTTTTTAAAATAACGTTTTTTATGGATCCTGAATGCAGCGCGTAATAGTACTTCAGAATTTTTTGTACTAGGTAAATGAGAAATAGCCTCTAAAAATAAAAAGAAATGTTTGTTAAATAGATTTTTCGATTACTTTTTTTCTATCCATGGTTACCTATTATCGATGCATATAGTTTTGGGTATGTTTTGAGGGACTTTTTCCCGTGGGTTCCATCTACATTTTAATTTAAAATGATGGATTCATCCAAAATATTTTTCATGTACTTTGTTGCAGACTGCTGTAAAAGTCTACTCATAGTAGAAACCTGTAAATATATGTTAATCGAACTTAATGGAATGAAATCCACAAATAATAAATAATGAGGCATATTCATGTTTTCGTACGACACTGAGGTTTTTGTATGATTAATAGATTCCAACAGGGAATGCAGATATATTCTCTACATTCATTATTCTGATCAAAATTGGCCAAAGCTGAGTACGCGAACTTCTAAAAAGTGGTAAACCATCAATATTTATGTCCATCAAGTTTTATCGTACCACTGAACTAATTTTTCTTTCAAATTGCTCCCTTTTGCATTTTCTACATCTATTTCTACATTCGGCCCAGCTTCTGGGTTTGAATCTAAGGCCAAGTGAAGATCCTCGCATTCTACAACTTGATAACTACTTTCACTTTCCCTAAATTCACTTAATCTTCCAAAATAAATTTATTTTTATTTTTTTATTAGTCTAGGAATGTGCCGCTTACTCATTTTGTTAAATTAAAATATTACCGCTTTAAAATTTTGCTCTTCCACTGAAATGGTGCTTTACTAGATATGTGCATACACAGCTGTTTCTAGAAAAAGTGGATAATTATCGATTTTTCTCTAATCGGCTCCGCAGTGAGTAGTGCGGAACTAGCTCTTTTTGGGACTGTCTTCTATTTTTGCTGCAGGGTAATTACATGTATACATATGTATACACGCAACATTTTTTTGTATCGATTCGAACAATTTGATACAATCAAGCACTTCTACCCAATGATGGAAAAGTAGGCACAATTGTGCCATTTTTGGCCCTTACATTCTTAGAGGCAGTTTTGGTACAATTCANATACATATGTATACGCGCAACATTTTTTTGTAGTGCCTTTTTTGGCCCTTACATTCTTAGAGGCACTTTTGGTACAATTCATCCTATTTTGGCACTATCATAAAATATAGAAGTTTAGCATAAAATGCCAATATATAACAAAAAATTACATACCACATTATAGATTAAAAAATTACAAAAAGTGAAAATTAAAAGCACTTACAAATTAAAGTAAGGGCTGTGAGAAACATTTACAAACCGCTGAATTCCGTTGTGAATATGTAGTACGAAAAGTAAGTTTTCGCCACAACAAGCTTTTAATTCAGAATTTTTGGAAAGATTCTAGGTTCGCAGTTTTATAGTTTATTAAATGACAGCGGCAATTTCTGCAATATCGCGATAATTTTTGATATTTTTTTCTGACGGTGTCATACATTTTGATCCGTTTAAAAAAATTTCGAACACACTTTATATGGAAAAAAATGGATAACATCGAAAACTTGGAATCTCCCTAAAAGTTCTGAATTCAAAGTATTTTGTTGCGAAAACCTGCTGAGTTTTTATAATTTATGTACAAAGTTTGAAATGCCGATTTGTGTACATTTATTGTGTTTATTAAATCATGAATTAGACTTTTATTTAAAATCAATTAAAAAATAATCAATGAAAATAATAGGCAAAACTGGTCAAAATATCTTACTGCCCTTACTTCGCAAATAGGTACATACATATGAGAGTAAGAATGTCAAAATAGCTCTACTTCGGTGTATTTCCCTTCCGTAATTGGAATTCTGTGTAATTTTGCTATGAATTTATGTTTTATATCTAATAGGCAACATAGACGGTGCGTCTGANTATCGTCGTGAGAGGTATTGAATTGAAATACTAAATTGCTTGAAAATTAAATAATTAATAAATTTATAAAATTTATAAATTACTTTGTAAATTAAAGAGATTATATAAAATTGTTTAAATTTGAGTGCATCAAAACGAACTTCTTATATAATAAAATAAACTTATTAATTTATGCGTCTGAATTATATATGTATATACTTATATACATATACTTGCATCCACTTGAATAGCGACAGGCAAAATCTGAATTTATTTTTTATATGGAAAAATTTATTTCGGATTTTAATTGTCCCTTTTGAAGTGCAGAGAAGAGAAATTGGCTATAATAATATATTTCTAGTACTACAAAACAAACAAAACAAAATGTATTCGTTTAAATTAATAACTCATACTTATAAAAGTTCAACTGAGATCAAATACGGAGGCGCATATCAAAATCCGGACAAAGACAAATTTTAACATTTTACCATATTATAAGAAAACGAATAAAGTACTGGTCAAAATAACAGCACCACAACATTTTTAGCAGTCTTGACTATTTTGTTGTTGGTTTAGTGTCTTCTAATTTTTTATAAAAGTTGTACAAAACATAAAAATATACAAAATCATTAAAATTTTAAGCTTTTTAATTCGAATTTCTATACAAATTTTGTGTAAGCGGCTTTATAGCTTATTAAATTTTACTATAACTCAGTGTAAGCTTATAGTTGCTAAAAATTCCAATAACTAAAATTTTTTTTGGCGACTGTATTGTTAATTTTCTTGGATAAAAAAGACAATAATTGAGGAATTCACAACGGCGTCGTAAGTGTCGTATTGTTGTATGTTGTAAACTTTAAAAGCTTATATAAATGTTTAGAGAACTTGAAACCACAGCCAACTATTTTTAACACGGCGGAAATGCATAATATGACTTTGATGGTACTTTTCGAACCCAGTTAATACATTTTTAGACGTTTAATTGACGACATACAACAATATAATACCCAAACAATAGAATACCCCAAATGTAATGTTAAGAGATGTAAAGAATAGAGAAGTTTCGCTAAAGCCGACATCGATAGTTTTCAAAAACTATCGATAGTGGCGACAGTTTTCAACTATCGATACTATCGATATTACTATCAATTGTATCCCAGCTCTAGCGTCTGACTCGCGACTCAACTGTGTACGTGTTCACTCGCTTTTCGACTACACACAGTTGAGTCATATATTTATTTTTACTAACACATCTAAACCGACTCGCGATTCAGACGCACCGTGTATGCCGCTTATAAAGAATCCCTCATAAAAGTGATTTACTGTAATAATTTAGTTAATTAATAATTTTTATATTAAGAAATAATTATTATAAAAGAAATTTAATTTTGTCGCACTTTCATATTCTTTTCGGCACAATTTTTGAAGACCATTAGGCCCATTTTGAAATTCCATCCCTGATGGTACCTCACACGAATCATGCATGCACCCAGTAGAACTTGGGAGCATAGTACGATTGCTCGGTGAGTACTCCCTTGGGAGTATACGAATACTCCCCATTGCTCCCTATGCTTATGTGTATAAGCATGTAATTTTGTATACTCCCTTTAACATAGGATGTCCTAGGAGGGGGAGTAATCCCTTTTACCTCCTAAACGAGCAATCGGGGAGCACACACAGAATTATCATCCCACTAACCTCTTAATAGAGCAATACGGGAGTACTCCCATAGTTACCTCCCAGAAACCTCCCAAAAAGACAACAAGGGAGTGCACATAGAAAACATCCCATATTCCTCCCGAACGAGCAATAAAGGAGTGCTCCCATTAGAGACATCCCGAAAACCTCCTGTAGGAGTAATAAGAGAGCAATGATAAATAACATTTTACATGAGCCAAATAGATTTTGCTATTTATTAAATTTTTTTATTTAACTTTTTAATCACGTGCATTTGTGCAATATTACAAGATCTTAAAAATAAAACATAAATGATACGTCTTACATAATTGCTTAATTTTAGAATTATATTGCAGAGAAATCATATGAAATTAAAACATAATAATAACAAAACGGTAAGATAAGATTTGAATTATATGCACCTATATGCACATATAAGTATGTACTCCTATATGATTTCCTGGGTGTCAAGGATGCTTGCCAGTTCAGGAATCCACCAAGCGGGGAAATTGTGAAGGTGACTTTGCTTATCTGACATCTTTGTCACCCATGCGATGTTTAAACCCGGGGGTCACACTTAAATGCTGACACTAATTTGCGCAATCTGAAAAGTATTTAACGGTGCATTTATAATTAATACAATACATACTTAATATATTTAAAANGGAGACATCACTTTTTGCTCCTAAACGAGTAATAACGGAGTACAAAACCGACAAATCTCGCTTATTACTCCCAAATCATGCCTCAGGGAGCATTCTTTAATTGCTCGCTTAGGAGATCTCTCATTAAACTCCTAAGCGAGCAATACAGGAGTACAAAACCGAGAAATCTCGTTTACTGCTCCCAAATCATGCCTCAGGGAGCATTATTTCGTCGCTCGCTTAGGAGATCTCTTATTTGACTCCTAAACGAGTAATAAAGGAGTACAAAACCGACAAATCTCTCTTATTGCCCAGAAATCAGATTAAGGGGAGTACTCTTTTATTCCTCACATAGGGAGATCTCCCTTCAAGTTCTAGTGGGCATGTACGTACATACACACGCAACACACTTCAGTATCGATACGAAAAACAGTTTCGTTACCGCACAATATGTTGTGTTGTATTGATTGACGTTGATGGTGCATATCCGGAACATACGAGTAACGATTCGGTTGATGGTGCATATACGGAACATGCGAGTTACGAGATTATTATGTGAGTAACGATTGGGTACTACAAGACTTGTACCTCACAAGAATCATCGCAACGATTCTTGCAGAGTAAGGAAATGTTCGCCCATACATATACGTACATGTACATATATACGCAACATAGTTTTGTATCGATTCGAACAATTTGATACAATCAAGCACTTGTACCTCACACGAAACATGCATGCATGTACGTACATACACACGCAACACACTTTAGTATCGATACGAAAAACAGTTTCGTTACCGCACAATATGCTGTGTTGTATTGATTCACGATGATGGTGCATATACGTAACATGCGAGTAACGAGATTATTATGTGAGTAACAATTCGGTACTTCGAGCCAGGGGTTGTATTCGTTACTCTGTAACGAATTCATACCGTTTGCTACTGTAGTATATCAGAATAAGTCACTAACAACAACAAAGCCACACGCCTGTGTTATGTATTTTTGCAGCATAAACAAATTCCTTACTTTGTTATTTTCACACGCTAAACACAAGCGGCACAAGCTATATCTGGTGCATGCGCTAGCTCTATGTATGTAAATATGTACGACTGCGCTGCTAGCACCTTCATGCTTGGTACATGTAGATATGTCTGTGGATACATTGCTTGTAGCTCCACATTAGAAATGGGTGTGTGTGTGTTGGTGACTTCACTGAGCTATGCTTTGAGCTAGGCACATATGAATGCATGCTCATATGTGCAAGCGAGAGATTCAGTCAGTAAGAATTTTAAGTAAATATGTATTGTAGTAAATAAGTAGTACATAAGATGTTAGAGTATAAATAAGATGATTCCAATAAAGAACAACACAGATTTTGTTATGCGACATGCTAAGTCGCAGCTAAAAACAAAACGCGTTTTATTTAATAATAAAAAAAAGAGTTAGCAGCAATCCACTGGGCTATAACTTATTTTAGACCATACGTTTATGGCAGAAAATTTTTGATTAAAACAGACCACCGCCCCTTAACATACTTATTTTCGATGAAAAACCCTTCATCAAAATTAACTAGAGTTCGATTGGAATTGGAGGAATATAACTTTGAGGTGGAGTATATAGCTGGAAAAGAAAACTACGTGCGCTTTCACGCATCAATATAAATGATTTAAGAGAAATGTCAATTAAAGCATGTCAAATACTAAAAGTTGCGACGAGATCGGAAACTAAGCAAAAACCAAATAATAAAAATATTAATAAAGAAAAAAGTCACATTGAGAACCCAATAATATATGAAGCGCTAAATAAATGTGAAGTTAAGAAGCTAGCCCAGCTCGTTTTCGACCCCCCGAAACTGCAGTTCAAAAAGGGAAAGAAAATTTGTAGCAAAATAGATATTAATGATTTAATTGTTGAGGCGAAGATTGATTCAGGTCAATCCTTTGCCAGGCTTTCAAAAGAAGCCGGCAATTCAAGTATTAATAATTCAATTGTTGAGGCGAATATTGATTTAGGTCAATTCTTTGCCAGGCTAATGAAAGAAGCCGACAGTTTGAAAATAAATAAAATACAGTTGTCCTTAGGAGACAAATTGTTCAAGAATAATTATACTCGAGTAAGCACATTTAAAGAAATTGGTACCAAAGTTCTCAAAAACTTAACAATTGCATTAACTCCGGAGGTTATGCATGTGACTGATAAAGATACAATTAAAAATTTATTGAAAAAGTATCATGATGATCCTGTTACTGGTGGCCACCCAGGAATCAATCGAACAACTAATAAAATAAAACAAAAATATTATTGGAAAAACATGAAAAATGATATAAAAAATCACATTAAAAAATGCATGGAATGTAGCAAAAATAAAGTAAATAAAAATTTAAAAGAACCAATGGTGATAACGGAAACTCCCACAAAAGCCTTCGATACGGTGCAAATTGATACAATTGGACCGTTGCCCGTATCGGTATGTGGAAATGAGTATGCGGTTACCATAGTGTGTGATCTGACAAAGTATCTGATAGCAATTCCAATTGCGAGCAAACACGCGAAAACGGTGGCAAAAGCCATTTTTGAAAACTTTATTTTGATATATGGTTGTATGAAGACCATCATAACTGATATGGGGACTGAATACAAAAACAACGTATTTGAGGAATTGTGTAAACTTTTAAAAATTGAACACAAGACTTCTACCCCATATCACCATCAAACTTTGGGCACCGTTGAACGTAGCCACAGAACTTTTAATGAATACATTCGTTCTTACATATCCATTAACAAAGATGATTGGGATGAGTATATCAAGTATTTTGCATACTGTTACAATACAACACCATCTACGGTTCATAGTTATTGCCCATACGAGTTAGTTTTTGGAAAAATACCTCTGACTTACGAATTTTTAAAAGAAAATACAATTAGCCCAGTTTATAACTATGAGGCCTATGAGAAAGAAATAAAATATAGATTACAAGTAGCTCAACAAAGAGCTCACATATTGGTAAAGAAGCTAAGGAGAGACAAAAGGTTTATTATGATAAAAATCTTCAATATAAGGAAATAAAATTAGGAGATTTAGTATTAGTTAAAAATGAAGCAGGTCATAAGTTAGATAATAGATACAAAGGGCCCTATAGAGTAGTAAATATTGATATGAAAAATAATTATTCTTTAACTCCATATAATGTAGAAAATATAAAATTAATCGATAAGAGTAAGAAGATCATAGTACATAAAAATAGGCTTAAGCTATTTGAGTAAATTCACTTAAATTTTAATTACCCATAAATTTTACTTATTAATAAATTTCACACTTAAAGTTTTATGACCATAAATAAAGAAATATTTTTGTACACAAAATATGTTAGTTATTAGTATCATAAACAAAAACCCGACACTTATCTATACAAAATATTCAAAAAAAAAATCTAAAAACAAATCTGAAATTAACAAGTAAACAAACATATGAATTATAATCCACTTGAAATAAAACAAACAAAACCGAAAACATTGTATCACAAGAAAAATTTTGTAAACAAACAACAAACGACAAAAAACATCAAAAGTATCAAATGAAATATACAAAAGAAAATAAATCCACTCAACTGCATTACAGTTGTAAAATCGTTCATATGTATTCACGATTTTTTTTAGGAAAGGAGGTGTAGTATATCAGAATAAGTCACTAACAACAACAAAGCCACACGCCTGTGTTATGTATTTTTGCAGCATAAACAAATTCCTTACTTTGTTATTTTCACACGCTAA
>NW_016159647.1:47735-71921 GCF_001687245.7 Rhagoletis zephyria
ACACAAGCGGCACAAGCTATATCTGGTGCATGCGCTAGCTCTATGTATGTAAATATGTATGACTGCGCTGCTAGCACCTTCATGCTTGGTACATGTAGATATGTCTGTGGATACATTGCTTGTAGCTCCACATTAGAAATGGGTGTGTGTGTGTTGGTGACTTCACTGAGCTATGCTTTGAGCTAGGCACATATGAATGCATGCTCATATGTGCAAGCGAGAGATTCAGTCAGTAAGAATTTTAAGTAAATATGTATTGTAGTAAATAAGTAGTACATAAGATGTTAGAGTATAAATAAGATGATTCCAATAAAGAACAACACAGATTTTGTTATGCGACATGCTAAGTCGCAGCTAAAAACAAAACGCGTTTTATTTAATAATAAAACATTCGTTACTACAGCTCTAATGGAAATACATATATGGGCTGCTCACAGTTCGTTCCAAATAGTGTCTCAAAATGTAGATGTGTTATGACCCATCCTCTTGTGAGCGCTATGCACTCCACGCCCAAATATATCGTCCCTGGTCGGTTGCTTCGGCTAGCTCCAAGTTTCGGCGAGGGTTTTGAACCCGCCAACCAGGGCGAGGAGTGGAGGATGTCAGAATAAACTAATTTAGTGAAAATTCGCCACCTTACACGCTCACTTTAATTCGGCCAATCCAAAGTGACATTTCCATTGCAGCCCCGTAATATGTTCGTCCACCAACTCCTTACCCCACCTCCATTTTACTCACCATGCCCTCGCTGTACCCCTCCTTTACAAGATGATCTGAATACATAGTTTCGGCAATCTCAAGCAAAGATTTTATTAAAAATATTAAAACTTAACATTGGAAAGAAAACGATTATAACTTAAATTACGAATAAAAAAAACGGATTAAAGTTAAGCTTACAAAGAAAAATATTATTATATTTACTTATCTTTTTTTTCGGTTTATATAAGGATCCACTAATTAAAATTAATTGGAAACAAAGACAGGTTATTTATATCAAATCAACACAAAACAAACTCTTAGTGCCAAATTTCACCGCTCAACAGCGCACAAAATTTGTTAATATATACATGTCCTCTTTTTTTGTTCCAGCTAGGACGGGAAGACTCGCAGATCCTAAAAAAAAATCCTTTTTTGCCTGCCTAAGGGAGCTCTCTAAGAAAGGGGTGTAGATGTCCAGAAACAAACATCAACAAATTTACTGGGTTACAAATCTTTTCGGTTTGTGCGGGACATTTACAGACTTCGAGATTGAAACGCTAAAACCGGTAGTACAATTTCAAGTACGAAGACGAAAACAAGAATAAGAAAAAAAAGATCTTTATAGGCAATGATAATAATAATAACTACATTTAGGCAGCTCTTTGGCCTGTATGAATCCCTCAGCCTTCAAGCTGGAGCTTTCATTTGCTTATGTAGAGTTGACTTATTGTCCCAAACGTGTGCGGTTAGCACCGATGTTAACAGTGACTTCTGTTATTGCTCCACTATAAAGCGGTTCACACCTAGCTGACTTATAGGCTGTTTTTGCTTACGCGTAAAAGCACATTTAGCGCATTTAGCTCTAAATGCTACTCTAAATGTACATTTATCCATACAAAATTCGTCACCTAAATGCAACTAAATGCAACTCCATTTTTGCATTAAGAATCTAAATGCTAAAAGCAACCCTGTGATCTTCCAAAATTTCCACGATTCGCACATGGTTTAATGAGAAAAAGTGGCAACATTGCATTTTCGAGTATACAGTGGCTAGCTGCGTTTCAGTGATCGCCGATCGAGATTTCATTTATTATTTTGCATTATTTGGATAAAGAAAAGTTAAGAAAATTCAATATCGATGTGATGCTGATAGAAATCTGGATCAATTTGTGATCAATTCTGTTTGTTTTGTTTCCTAATTAAGTGAGGAAATTTTAATTGACAGCACCGACAAATGAATATATACATAAACAACTGGTCGGTCATGGTTAAAACAATTCAAATTTTCGTATTGAAGTTTTGGTTTAAAATTTATTTTTTCCTTTTCAGTAGGGCTTTTGCACATTATCTTCTGCGTGAGAA
Source organism: Rhagoletis zephyria (assembly GCF_001687245.7). Taxonomy (NCBI): domain Eukaryota; kingdom Metazoa; phylum Arthropoda; class Insecta; order Diptera; family Tephritidae; genus Rhagoletis; species Rhagoletis zephyria. The sequence continues at coordinate 49,797 of NW_016159647.1, forward strand.
TTGATCGTGATAGATACGGATCTGAATAAGCGACTGGAATACGGCTGTTTGTCAAAAGCATACGATTTCGAACTCGCGTAAATGTACATTTGCTAAATGCGATAGCATGAACGCTCTTCGAAAACATATGTTCGAAATTGCTAAATGTTGCATTTTAAATGCAGCAAAAACTCTGCATTAATAGTGTTACGATTATCCTTGAAACCTGAGGGATTTCCCAAATATCCTACGCCTCGTATCGCTGGATTGTTAAATAAATGCTCACGATGACCAAATTGTAGTACAGTTAACTTTATTGTACAACAAACAATTTACATTACTTGCTTATACCNACGTACAGAGCAGCGGATTTATCCTCCATGCTCCAGTGATTCGCTGTAGCTGTCTTCTCAAACTGGAGCTTAGAGACCTGGAAAGCAATAGTGCCGTCAAAGGATGGAGTCTTTACCTTGGGAGCGTTCGTCGAAGTAGCTGGACGATTCAATTGCAAGTCTCGGAGTCGTCCTTCCAACTCGCCCATCTTNGTAGCTTGCTGACTTGTAACTAACTAACTTCGCTGTGGCGGCGCCCTTATGTGCCTGCGCTCGCACTTATGGCAACTCTAGAACGTTTTGAAGTTTATCGCTCATATTCTTTCTCTCGCTGTTCGCAGTGCTCATCCAACTTGACGTGTCTCTTTGTGGAACATTTTACGTCATTACTCGAACATTCTGCCTATTTCTCGTTGTTCGTGCAGTATTCGCCACACTGCCCTCCACCTAAATCTGATCGTCCCGGTCAGACACACTTGCTGCTCCAAACGTTGCTAGTCTTTCATCTTGGTTCTCGGTCTCCCAGCTGTTTGGATTCGATGCACTGCGTCCTTCAGCCGTTTGTCAATCATATACGGACCTTTCCAGTTACGATGTTGTTCGGAGGTGAAGCCTTTCTTCGACTGCGGCATGTGCAACAACACCAAATCGCCTTCCTGTAGCTCCTCTCGGCTCGATGCGTTACTGGACATTGCTTCCAGCTTATCTGCGGTGGTGCACCATCTCACATGGTCGTGCTTCTGCCGGCCCCTGGTGGTGACCAGACCATGTCTTCTCTCGTGGGCACCCTTTTTGCCAGATCTATGCCGCATCCCCTGTCCATAACACCCAGGCTCCTGCCTTCGTGCTGCACTGCCTTTAGCACATCTTGCTAAATCCGGTTTCTCACGCTGAAACTGNGCAAGTCTCGGAGTCGTCCTTCCAACTCGCCCATCTTAGCCTCATCCTTCTGTTCGTCCTTTGCGGATACATCGTCGGGTTTACCCTGGAAGTCGTATTTGTCCACGTCGATGCCCGCAGCTTCCATAGCCTGNGTGAAGCCTTTCTTCGACTGCGGCATGTGCAACAACACCAAATCGCCTTCCTGTAGCTCCTCTCGGCTCGATGCGTTACTGGACATTGCTTCCAGCTTATCTGCGGTGGTGCACCATCTCACATGGTCGTGCTTCTGCCGGCCCCTGGTGGTGACCAGACCATGTCTTCTCTCGTGGGCACCCTTTTTGCCAGATCTATGCCGCATCCCCTGTCCATAACACCCAGGCTCCTGCCTTCGTGCTGCACTGCCTTTAGCACATCTTGCTAAATCCGGTTTCTCACGCTGAAACTGGCCCAGTGTTTCCGCATCTCGCTCTTTCGCCGGCGTCAACCTCATTGACCGGACATGTATAACCTCATCCTTGGCTTCCGGCTTAACTGCTCGCCTTTGCCGACAACCTTTTTCAGGACACTTCAAAGCGCGCCTACTGCTTCCACAGCCGCTTCCATTTCCAGCCACCGGCGTATCACCATTGCAACGTGGTTCAGTGGCTTTCCTCCTGCCGGAAACACTGCCTGGCTCGCCATGACCATTTCCTTGTTGCGACCTCTTCTTCACTGAGCTGGCGGAACCGTCACGCTTTTCCTGTATCAGTGAACCACTTCCGTCTCCTGACGAAACCATTTCGTATCCATCTTCGACTCTTCCTCTAAGACTAACCGTCTGCTGCAGTACTGGTTGTCGTAACCAACCCTAAGTGGCATTTTCCTGTGACGATCTGTCAGGATCATTCTCTGGAGGTCAATCTTCATGCCTTGGCCAAGTAAGGAATCCACGCCGATGATGACTTCATCCACAATGTCTGTCACTATAGNCTTTTCTTCCGGAGGTGGCCAAATTACGCTTTTCCAACTCCTGTTTCAGCTTCTCAATCTTTAAGTCCTGAATTTTCGCTATTTTAAGGGCCGGTTACTCAATGTCTGGTTAACACTAATCTGCGGTTAAACATCGTTATCGACGTCTTCGACTCCATGCATATAACAGGGAGACGGTTACGTNACTTCTCCTAACACTTGGATGTGTTCACCAGTTGCAGTCTGCAGCTTTGCTCCAGGTAGTGGCTTCACATAAAAAGTGGCCAAATCCGGTCAAATAATGGAATGTGTCGCTCCAGTATCCATTGTCAGTACTCTCTCCTGCCCATTCACACATCCACCAACAGTGAGGTTGCATGCTTTCCAGCCAACTTGTGAGACGGAGATTATGGGCCCTTCAACTTCTGGAGCCAGCACGCGGCCCTTCCTGCTGACTCGTTTCAGTTTAACGACTGATTGGAGCTTCGTCTCCTTCAGCCCTGCGTTTGCGTCCTGCTGAATTGTTGGGCCCACTGGAACTTGCGCTGCAATCGCGGGCGAAGTGGCCTGGATTTCCGCATTTAAAACATTTGCCAGAGCCATTCTTTTTCTCGCCCAACAGTTGGATAATCTTCTTCAGCATTTCATTTGTCTCTTCCGGTGTTTTCACTTCCACACGATATGCTTTTTAGGCTGGTCTACTTAGGATCGCCGACGTTTTACGCGTCTGCGCATACCAGACAGTTTCAGCAAATGCTGGCTTTGGATTCGCGTACGTCTCTCGCTTGGTATACACGTCCCGCGTTCCGTTGATGAACCTCTGGATCTTTACCCTTTCGAGGTGTTCACCAGATGCGTCTCCAATAGCTAAGTCAGCCATCCTCTCGATCTCTGAACGAATTCCTGTAGAGTCTGGTCGGATTTTTGGCAGCGATTCTCCAGCTCCATCTGGTTGATCTGTTGCCTGTGCTCGCTACCATAGCGTCTTTCCACGGCCCCCCATCAATGCATCGTAATTGTTCCTTTCACAGTCAGGAATAGTCTGCAAGATTACCGCTGCAGGTCCTTTTAATGCAACGTACAGAGCAGCGGATTTATCCTCCATGCTCCAGTGATTCGCTGTAGCTGTCTTCTCAAACTGGAGCTTAGAGACCTGGAAAGCAATAGTGCCGTCAAAGGATGGAGTCTTTACCTTGGGAGCGTTCGTCGAAGTAGCTGGACGATTCAATTGCAAGTCTCGGAGTCGTCCTTCCAACTCGCCCATCTTAGCCTCATCCTTCTGTTCGTCCTTTGCGGATACATCGTCGGGTTTACCCTGGAAGTCGTATTTGTCCACGTCGATGCCCGCAGCTTCCATAGCCTGCCGCAACCGGGATAACAATTCCACTTTTCTTCCGGAGGTGGCCAAATTACGCTTTTCCAACTCCTGTTTCAGCTTCTCAATCTTTAAGTCCTGAATTTTCGCTATTTTAAGGGCCGGTTACTCAATGTCTGGTTAACACTAATCTGCGGTTAAACATCGTTATCGACGTCTTCGACTCCATGCATATAACAGGGAGACGGTTACGTCGATAACGACGTTTAACCGCAGATTAGTGTTAACCAGACATTGAGTAACCGGCCCTAAGTAGTTTATCCTTCGGGATTTATTTAACAATCCCACTTCTGATACAAATTGTTACGATTATCCTTGAAACCTTGANTCCTTCAGCCCTGCGTTTGCGTCCTGCTGAATTGTTGGGCCCACTGGAACTTGCGCTGCAATCGCGGGCGAAGTGGCCTGGATTTCCGCATTTAAAACATTTGCCAGAGCCATTCTTTTTCTCGCCCAACAGTTGGATAATCTTCTTCAGCATTTCATTTGTCTCTTCCGGTGTTTTCACTTCCACACGATATGCTTTTTAGGCTGGTCTACTTAGGATCGCCGACGTTTTACGCGTCTGCGCATACCAGACAGTTTCAGCAAATGCTGGCTTTGGATTCGCGTACGTCTCTCGCTTGGTATACACGTCCCGCGTTCCGTTGATGAACCTCTGGATCTTTACCCTTTCGAGGTGTTCACCAGATGCGTCTCCAATAGCTAAGTCAGCCATCCTCTCGATCTCTGAACGAATTCCTGTAGAGTCTGGTCGGATTTTTGGCAGCGATTCTCCAGCTCCATCTGGTTGATCTGTTGCCTGTGCTCGCTACCATAGCGTCTTTCCACGGCCCCCCATCAATGCATCGTAATTGTTCCTTTCACAGTCAGGAATAGTCTGCAAGATTACCGCTGCAGGTCCTTTTAATGCAACGTACAGAGCAGCGGATTTATCCTCCATGCTCCAGTGATTCGCTGTAGCTGTCTTCTCAAACTGGAGCTTAGAGACCTGGAAAGCAATAGTGCCGTCAAAGGATGGAGTCTTTACCTTGGGAGCGTTCGTCGAAGTAGCTGGACGATTCAATTGCAAGTCTCGGAGTCGTCCTTCCAACTCGCCCATCTTAGCCTCATCCTTCTGTTCGTCCTTTGCGGATACATCGTCGGGTTTACCCTGGAAGTCGTATTTGTCCACGTCGATGCCCGCAGCTTCCATAGCCTGCCGCAACCGGGATAACAATTCCACTTTTCTTCCGGAGGTGGCCAAATTACGCTTTTCCAACTCCTGTTTCAGCTTCTCAATCTTTAAGTCCTGAATTTTCGCTATTTTAAGGGCCGGTTACTCAATGTCTGGTTAACACTAATCTGCGGTTAAACATCGTTATCGACGTCTTCGACTCCATGCATATAACAGGGAGACGGTTACGTCGATAACGACGTTTAACCGCAGATTAGTGTTAACCAGACATTGAGTAACCGGCCCTAAGTAGTTTATCCTTCGGGATTTATTTAACAATCCCACTTCTGATACAAATTGTTACGATTATCCTTGAAACCTTGAGGGATTTCCCCAAGAACGATAGAATACAAGATTGCGCATTCCCGCAGAATGACATTTGTGGCAATGGGTAAACAAAGAATATTTGAGTTGACAATTGTGAATTTACAGCGAGGAGACGTGTTTTCTTCACGACTCACCAATTTCTCAAGCCATCTTTGACTATAGCAAATTAAACACAACGTTAACAAAAAATATACAACCACTCTTGAAATGTGTTCAAAAGAATAGGTCTTATTAATTAACTATTTAGAATTTTTGTGTTTGTATTGCAGGTGCGGAAAGTGATAATATCTTGTCGCAGCGCATGTTTTCCTGCAGAAAGTGGTCGACGCTTGCTTACCTCCGATTTTAATTTGTAATTTGTGGTAAATTTGTAATTTGTGTCTAATATGTATGGCTTCTCCTGCCGGCAGAACTCTACCCACTTTCTGGCCAAGGCGTCGTCGCAGGGAAACAAAAAAAAACTGCATTTGGGGGATTTACCCCTACGGCTGCTGCAATTCAACACACGACACGACATTTTTATAAAGTTTTTATTACAAATAAAACGTTTTTTACTTTAGAACGCACGAATTTCCTCGATTTTTCACTTGAAAGGACACAATACGTTTGCACTTGTTTCTAAACAAAAAGCTTGTTTACGTATTGCCATAAACGTCAAAGTCGGCGAAACCAAAGTAGCGGTTTCGGGAATGCGCCACCTTCAGTTCATTACACCATGGGATTTCCCAATAAATGCTCACGATGACCAAATTGTAGTACAGTTAACTTTATTGTACAACAAACAGTTTACATTACTTGCCTATACCGTAAAAACACTTTACAATACTCGTTGCAGCAATTACAACGCTTTACATAACTTGTTAACACAATTAAACTTATAGCTTGCTTATTCGCAACTCTACTTGTAGCTTGCTGACCTGTAACTAACTAACTTCGCTGTGGCGGCGCCCTTATATACCTGCGCTCGCACTTATGGCAACTCTAGAACGTTCTGAAGTTTATCGCTCATTCTCTTTCTCTCGCTGTTCGCAGTGTTCATCCAACTTGACGTTTCTCTTTGTGGAAAATTCTACGGAATTCCTCGAACATTCTGCCTATTTCACGTTGTTCGCTTCGCCTTGCCGCAGTATTCGCCACAATAGGTTTAGCACTTGGGAAGACCGGAAACGCTGCCTGATCGGCCCAAAACGTTCACAGGGCGGTCCCAGTAATCGGGTACCATCAAACGTCTATAAATATAAACTAAAAGCTAAGACTTACAGGAAGTTGCGTTTGCTCCTGCCTCTGCGCCCTTTCCAGCTTCTTCACGCAACTTCCTGCGTTTGATTTTCCACCAAACATAAAAAATATCGCTATGGAGGCTATCCTTTTTGGTGTTCCTTTGTGGTGCTGAGTGGGGTTCCTGTAAGATATAATCCCCTGGCTCTACACACAAAGCACAGGCTTTACATTAAAACTTAGAAATTTAAGCTACACTCGCGCACAGAGGCAACGTATTTGCCATTACAAGTTTGGATAGCGTTTTTCTCCCTCCGAGCGCTGTTATGCCCTTTTATGCCCCTCGTTTTCCTATGTATAAGATTCCCGCTAAATTCCTTCGTGTATATCTTCCATCACTATATCCCTCCCTTTTTAAATCGTGCGCCACCCGGTTATCTTCACAATTGATCCCAGCCCGAGTATGGCAACGCCAATCGGTACTAAAAAATATATCCCTTTTTTCACTCTTCCTGTTGTCTTTTTGATATTTGACATCATAACAAAGAAAATAAAATTGCAAGGAGTACAAGCAGCGCGAGATAAGTGAATTCGAATTTAACTTTATTTTAAATTCATCGCGCTTTGTCTATCTCATTTTTTTATTAGACTTGGGAGTTGGTGGTCACCTTTCATGCAGGCGGGAGACTGCTAGCAACAGTAAGTACTCAACGTTGAGGCCGCACATGGAGCCGCGGCGATCTTGGCCTAACTTAATTCTCCTTTTCTTGTTTTTTTTCCAGGCTGATGTGGTTTTAGCTATTCGCGTGGAAGCATCGATTGAAGTGACGCGGTGGGAGCATCTAATGCATGGGCTCGGAATGCCGTGGTGAGTCGTTCAAAATAAATGTATAGGTTTAGTTAGATTTTTAACAAAAAGATGTGCTGATGTGCTATGGGTTTACGTGTCTGTGGATAATAAATTAGACGATTGTTAAAAAAAAAAAATAAAAATAAAATTTATTGAATGACGGGAGCTGCTCACATAACAACGCACCGACTTATCGGCTTGCAGCTGCGGCGGAATGTGGTGAAATTTGTGTGCAGTCTCAATATTGAAATATGGCCTATTTTCACTAAAAAGGTACTTGGAATTAACATCTATTAAAGGCGCCCAGCGTAGGTCACACCCACACCCTGAGATAATTATAGCTCATGTTCTACCGACTCAGCCGGGCATAAAAATAAAAAAAAACTATTGCTTTAGGTCTTTGATATGGCACGCTCCTAATGACTTGCCATGTAGTGTTTCCAGTTCAAACATGTTGTTGCCTATGGGCTTGACGATGCGAGACTTTCTGTATTTGGAAGTCGGAAAGCACATAGTTTCGTCGGTACACCTCTTGACCAGGCCTAAAGTGCACTGCGCGACTTCGTTTATTGTATCGCCGCGCGCTTTGTTCATATGCGGTGTGTAATTTACTTTTAATTTTTTCGCGCAGTAATTGCAGTTTATTTTCGCGGTTCACAATATTTGTTTCTGCGGCGCCTAACGACAACAATTTCCGCGCAAGCATATAGCCATTTCCCGACGTGAACATGTTCTGTCCGAACAACGTAAAATAGCGCGCAACGCCCGTGGCTGCGTGCCCCGAGGTGCGAAGAGCACATTCGATGTCCGATATGTAGAGGTCCCAGTCCCGGTGTTCTTCGTCTAGGTACGATCTTATCGCAGCCAATACCGACCGATTGACCCTCTCGGCGGAATTGGACTGCGGAGCATAAAACGCGGTTTTTAGGTGTTTAATTTTGTATCGACTGATCATTTTCTGAATCTCCTTCACCATAAATTGCTTGCCATTGTCAGAATGCAACGTTTCTGGCACACCGAACTTATTGAATACTTCTTGTGTTAGAAATGATACCACATTGTACGCGGTGGCCTCGTGCATAGCTTTAAAAAAAAATGCATTTTGAAAAATGATCCACGACAATGAAAATGCAGGTGTTGCCTCTTTTAGACCGCGGGTATTTGCCTAAAAAGTCGACGTATAGTTTCTGAAAGGACCTGTCTGTTATTACTTCGTTTCCTATACCTGGATTCAAGGTGTGATTAGGGGCTTTGCACTGTTGACATATCATGCAGTTTTTGATGTGATTAGCGACCTGGGAAGCCATCCTCGGCCAATAATAAAACCGACGGAGTCTATGCAGCGTTGTACCTATCCCGCCATGCGCCTTACTCTCCGGCTCGTGTGCTTCGGCTATGAGTGTCGATGTAAGCGATGATGGGATCCACAGATTCCAGGCGAATTCCTTCTCATCACTTTTGGAAAACACGGTACGTTTAAAAATATAGCCGCTTTCGAGTTTTATATCTGGTAATTTGCTTGTATTTTCTTCAATTTCTTTTTAAGTTCCCGGTATTACTCGGATTCGAACTCAGTGGTGTCAAAAGATGATACCGGGTATTCACAGGCAGTAACTTCCTCGATGCAGCGCGAAAGAGTGTCCGCCACAATGTTTTCTGTGCCTTTGCGGTGTTTGATCTTAAAGTGATAGCATTGCAATTGAAGCGACCATCGAGCCAAGCGTCCGTTTAAATCACGGAAGCGCGAAAGAGTGTCCGCCACAATGTTTTCTGTGCCTTTGCGGTGTTTGATCTTAAAGTCATAGCATTGCAATTGAAGCGACCATCGAGCCAAGCGTCCGTTTAAATCACGGAGGGACATCAGCCACTTCAGACTCGCGTGACCGGTGACCACTGTGAAGGTCATCATTTCCACATATGGGCAAAAACGTTTAACAGCTAATACGGCAGCGAGACATTCCTTCTCAGTCACGCTGCAATTTCGTTAGCAGGTATTTAATTTTTGCGAGAAGAAGGCAATGGGATACTCCGAACCGTCTTTCTCTTTTTAAAATAAAATTGCGCCTACGCCTTGATCGGACGCATCGCACTGGATGAAAAATCGTTTGCGAAAGTCGGGATGACGCAGTACCGGCGCTGTTGTAAGCGCGTGTTTCAGCGCGTTGAAGGCATCGATTGCGGCTGGAGTCACTGCAAATTTTTGGCTCTTCTTGAGGGTATCCGTGAGCGGAGCTGACAGCGTCGCGAAATTATTAATAAAACGCCTGTACCAGCCAGCAGTACCAAGAAATTTCCGGACTTCTCGTGGGGTTTTTGGCATAAGGATTTTTCGGATGGCCTCTATTTTTGTTAGATCTGTCCTCAGCGCTCCTCCTCCAATGATAAACCCAAGGTATTTTAATTCTTTGAAACCAAAATGAGATTTTTTTAGTCCGATCGTCAAATTTGCTTCCTCGAAACAGATCGCCTCTTCTTCCAGCAGTTTTAGATGGGTTTCAAGGTCCTCCGAGATTACCAAAAGACCATCCAAATATACAAAGACGTTCTGCTTAAGTCGGTGTGACACCACTTTGTCCATTAAACGACATAGCCTTTTCGCGGCGTTACAAAGTCCAAACGGCATAACGCAAAATTGGTAAAGAGTCCGTCCCGGGACAGTAAACGCCGTGTATTGCTTGCTATCCGTGTCCGACTCGATCTGCCAGAAAGCATGTTTTAAATCTATGCTGCTTATGTAGTACGTATGTTCAATGCGACTTAGAATGCCTTCGATATTTTGCAGCGGATAGGCATCTTTCACCGTCAGCGCGTTGAGTTTCCTTGCATCCAAGCAAAATCTGTTTTTACTTGGTTTTCGGACAATAGTAGTTCGGTTATTCCAAGGACTCTCACATTCCTCTATCACTTTTAATTTCAGCATCTCATCCACTTTATAGACAAGAGCTTGAACCGCCGGGGACATCGGATAGTGCCTGTCCTTGAATGGCAAGGCACCTTTCACAAGTTGGATTGTGTGTTTTTCAACGAGCGTCTGGCCAAGGCCGTGATCTTCGAAACTTTGAAACTTTTGCTTCACTGAGTCAAGCCGTTGGCATTGTTCCGGCGAAAGCTCGTGCATCGCCAGATCCCTTTCAGTAGTTTTCGTCAGGAGCGAGCTCGAACAATTTCCAAAAATCAATACCGAAGTATGCGACTTGTTCCATGTAAGGACACATGTAGAAAGTTAATTTGCGTTCTTGATCTCTATGTTTGACGTTTACCGTAGTTTTGCCGAGTACAGCATGGCTTTGTCCAGAGGCCGTCTTCACCGTGGAAACAAAGCGTTGAATTTCGAGGTACAGATCCTCAATTAATTCCCTGCAACCTTTCCCTAGGATGCTGATCAAATCACCGCGCTACACTATAGTAATGACATATTCGCTCTTCCAGGGACCTTCCCGCGATCAGTTTTTGGCTAGAATTAATTTTTGAATTAACAAACGGATTTCGTTTTAGTATCGTAATTTTATGCGCCTTTTCAGGTCTTTCATCCCAGGTGCTTGCGGACGCTGCTGCTATGTTTTCCTTACAAGGTTCTATTCTTCCGCCGGAGTTTGTTGAGGGCGTGACTCCTCCGGTCTTGTTGCGCTCCGGGCTACGTTTCCCGCTGCGCACTTCGTACATTTTGGAGTTATACATTCTGGCTTGCCACATTTAAAGCAGAATATTTTTCGCTGCAAAGACATGCAGTCCGTGAAAGAGAGCCCCTCTTGTCCACAGTTCCAGCAAGTCAGCGGCTTCTAAGGCTGCTGGACGGCACGGATTGCCGCGCGCTTTGGCTGCCAAGCTGGACTCACTTCGTCGACGATGACTTGACCCTCATCGTCGTTGACTCGGTGGTCGCTGCAGTCTAGGTAAGCAAGTTCATGCACCGGCGTGCTCGCTGTTGGTACACTCCGCCTGTCGCTGGCCGATCCCTTCTCGGAAAACTCCGCTCCGCTTCGATACATTCAACTCGCAACTGCTCTACGGTGTGAACCGTCATCGCGTACACCATTCGCGCCAAGGATTCCCGGAGGTTGCATTTGATGATTTTTACGGCCTCGTATTCCGATATGGGGCTGCGTAGACGCGATCTTAACATACCAATCGCATGGAAAAAGGCGTCGACCGATTCCCCAGGCTGCTGATGGCGTTCAGCGAGATCTCGACGTAGCTCGTAATCGTTACGATGCGAACCGAACCGACATAAGAGCGCGTGCTGCAAATTTGGCCAATCAGGTACGTGGTTCTACGTAAGTACGGTGATTTTGTCACGGTGGCCTTGGTATGTTAACCCCCATTTATCAATTTTAATATCGTATCGATACTGACTTTGATTTTGCATTCCAAGATTTCCAGGCTTTACCATTGACCGAGAACGGCCACCCGAGGACTCTTGGCTGGTATTGTGCGATTCTGCCGAGTCACGCGCAGGTGCTGTACCAGGTAAAGGATTTGAAGTTGTTTTAAGTATACCTACTAATTCCTGGAAGCCTAATCGCATTTCCTCTTGCATTTTTCTATTTAAGGATTCTTGTACCCTGTTTAGCCTATCCCTGATAATGGTATCTATTTCTGTGCGCAACGAACTGCGCTCCAGAGAAGGCTGATCAGAAGGCGACGGCCCTCCATTGTTGGTCCGCTGCGGCGTCAAGCTTAAATCGGGCGCAGTTATAGCTACGGATTCTGTTATTAATTGATCGGTACAACGAACTGGAGAAGCTACATTAGGAAAAGGTAAGGGATTTCGCAAACGATCTACTGTATCCCTCCTAATGTTTATTGTCTCCGACAGATCTTGAAACGATTCATCGACCGCCCCGGCCTTCCCTAAGTTTTTAGGTGTGCGGAACATGTTCTTTTCGCTATCGGTTTTCGATCGAGTATAATAATTATGGACCCTTCTGTTCACATCGAATGTGAGTTTACGCCTTCCCGCGCTATCCATACAGTATTTAATTTTATTAAATTTAACTTAGATTCTTACCATTAAAGGAAAGGGAAAAAATATCGAAATAGGCTATTTAAGTTATTTAGGCCTTAAGACAACTTAAGAAAAAGGTTTGTATCTTAAATCTTTTGTTTTGTTTCAACTTTGCCTGTCTGGTTAGGGGTAGGGCGGATTCCGAGTGAAGTTCATGTTTTTTTTTTTTTTGTTGGATATCGTAAAGTGTTGTTGGACGTACACCAATACTAGACTAAGTTGATGTAAGGCGGAGTTGGCGAATTCCAGTATTAACAAAAACTATTTTTATTGAGAATTGTTCGAATCAAATGCATTATGTCCGTTCAAGGTGATCATAGTACAACAAAAGCATCTCCATGGATATGTTAGGCCACTATTTGATCACCTCAGCGAAACAATAAACACAAAAATAAAATAAAAATGATATGAAAAGATATCTTTCGATCATGATTGTTGGTGCATTTGGGTTACTTTACGCGTAAGTAACCAAGCCACCGAGTGCAGAACTTACCGGAAAAGCAAAAAAAATATATACGAAAAAAAAGCACAAAAAAATAGAAAAATTAAATGATGAAATTAAACAAATTTCGGTAAATTGAACACGCCATCTTGAAGAAACTTTCATCGCCTTTAGTTCTATTGGTGCATTTGTTGTTTAACCATTTCGATTCAAACTTATAAGCCACCAGAATCTTCAGCGAAGATAAAAAAATTTAAAAAAAGCAAAATTTGTATTTTAGATATATCTTGTTTTTTTCGGATTTTACACAAGAAAGATAATAAAAAAAAATGAAAGCATAACGGAAACTACGTATCAATACGGAATTCTTTTAGGCGCGCCATTACAACGTAACACTGAAACGCGTTATTTTCTAATCGAGCGGTTTTTTAAAATTGGGCGCCATTTTGTTATGACCCATCCTCTTGTGAGCGCTATGCGTCCCTGGTCGGTTGCTTCGGCTAGCTCCAAGTTTCGGGCGTGGGTTTTCGAACCCGCCAACCAGGGCGAGGAGTAGAGGATGTCAGAACAAACTAATTTAGTGAAAATTCGCCACTTTACATAGGCTGCATAAATCCAACGTGACATTTCCATTGCAGCCCCGTAATATGTTCGTCCACCAACTCCTTACCCCACCTCCATTTCACTCACCACGTCCTCGCTGTACCCCTCCTTTACAAGATGATCTCAATACATAGTTTCGACCATCTCAAGCAAAGATTTTATTAAAAATATTAAAACTAAACATTGGGAAGAAAACGATTAGAACTTAAATTACGAATAAAAAAAATAGATTAAAGTTAAGCTTACAAAGAAAAAATATTATTATATTTACTTATCTTTTTTTTCGGTTTATATAAGGATCCACTAATTAAAATTAATTGAAAACAAAGACAGATTATTTATATCAAATCAACACAAAACAAACTCTTAGTGCCAAATTTCACCGCTCAACAGCCCACAAAATTTTTTCATATATACATGTCCTATTTTTTTGTTCCAGCTAGGACGGGAAGACCCGCAGATCCTACAAAAAAAAATCCTTTTTTGCCTGCCTAAGGGAGCTCTCTAAGAAAGGGGTGTAGATGTCCAGAAACAAACATCAACAAATTTACTGGGTTACAAATCTTTTGGGTTTGTGCGGGACATTTACAGACTTCGAGATTGAAACGCTAAAACCGGTAGTACAATTTCAAGTACGAAGACGAACACAAGAATAAGAAAAAAAAGATCTTTATAGGCAATGATAATAATAATAACTACATTTAGGCAGCTCTTTTGCCTGTATGAATCCCTCAGCCTGAAAGCTTGAGGTTTCATTTGCTTATGTAGAGTTGACTTATTGTCCCAAACCGATGTTAACAGTGACTTCTGTTCTTGATCCACTATAGAGCGGTTCACACCTAGCTGACTTAATAGGTTTTGCACTTGGGAGGACCGGAAACGCTACCTGATCGGCCCAAAACGTTTACAGGGCGGTCCCAATATTCGGGTACCATCAAACGTCTATAAACATAAACTAAAAGCTAAACTTACAGGAAGTTGCGTTTGCTCCTGCCTCTGCGCCCTTTCCAGCTTCTTCACGCAACTTCCTGCTTTTGATTTTCCACTAAACATAAGAAATATCGCTATGGAGGCTATCCTTCTTGGTGCTCCTTTGTGGTGCTGAGTGGGGTTCCTGTAAGATATAATCCGCTGGCTCTACACACAAAACACAGGCTTTACATTAAAACTTAGAAATTTAAGCTACACTCGCACACAGAGGCAATGTATTTGCCATTATAAGTTTGGATATCGTTTTTCTCCCACCGAGCGCTGTTATGCCCTTTTATACCCCTCGTTTTCCTATGTATAGGATTCCCGCTAAAGACCTTCGTGTATATCTTCCATCACTATATCCCTCCCTATTTAAATCGTGCGCCACCCGGTTATCTTCACAATTGATTGCGAAGCTGTAACGCATATCCCAGCACAAAATTTCGAAGGGCTTAGCATGTGTATTTCAGCATAAAATTTTTATTTTCATTAGAAGCACCCTGTGTTTGCTTGCCAAATGGTTGCATACATTTAGGCATATGCATACTAAGAGGAAATGCGCTACAATTGATTATTACATCCGATTATTTAATCTCCACACATGCATTTTGATATTCGTAGATGGTGTTAGGCATAGGTTTAGTAGTCTATTTTGATAAAAAAGCAAGGCGAAATTTTAAAAAAATACTGAAATCATTTTAACGGGGACCGTTGATAACTGATGAACATACATGAATATATGTATGTATAATATGCATATGTATGGATGATATAATAGCTCTGATGCAATACTTTTCGTGTAAAATCCTGGAAAAAGGTCAAACAGCAAAATCACTGTCTGAAGTGAGAGTAAAAAGTGAGTAACAGCGATTCGTACGGAACAAAAAAGCATCGGGTAAAATCCTGCAACATGAACTGCATTTGCATGAACCACAGATTATATTCCGAAAGCAAAAACTAAATTTAGGAATATATACAAATAGAAATGCTCAAACTATAAGCTCAAAAACAATAACTGATGCGGTGTTTCCAAGATATTTTAACGCCCTTGAGTCACAAGTATATACAAGTATATTTTATCAATCATACCGATAATTTCATGTATTAAAGGAATTAAAAATGAAAATGAATAAAAAAATTAAATCAGCAAAATGAATAAAATTAAGTGAAATGAATGTATAATTTCAAATTTAACCTACATTTGTATGTATGTAACTGAATCGCCTAATAATAGCTTTACATATAAAAAGATTATCCTAATTTTCGAGCTTAACTCCCTAATCTGTTATTAGAAAAAGAGATTAGCCATGCAAAATTATAATTAAAAATATCTCAGATTAGATGATAACTTTTTGGTGTCCAACCTAGTTTTATCGATTATACTTGCGAAGAAGAGGAGGAATGTCAAATGTTAAAGTAAACAAAAATTGACGCTAGTAAGGAAATAGGTTTGTCAAAGTATTTTTAATAAAATATTCAGTTAAAATATATTTAAATGGCATAATATGTGTTGCAGAAAAAAGTGACCACGGTGGCACAGAGAAGAAGTTTAACTTTTCCTAGAGTTGTATGAATAACAAGCATAACCAATTTGACAGCTAACAAGCTTTGATTGAGATTATATTTATATGTAAACGTACTTTTATGCCTTGCCGTTCGCATATGTTTACACATCAAATTTCATGAGTACCTAGTACTCACGCCTTTTTTCACTCTTCCAGTTGTCTTTTTGACATTTGACATCATAACAAAGAAAATAAAATTGAAAGGAGTACAAGCAGCGCTAGATAAGTGAATTCGAATTTAACTTTTACTTTATGTTAAATTCATTGCGCTTTGTCTATCTCATTTTTTATTAAATATTTGCAGTTACGCTGAAGTTTGTGACTTGGGAGTTGGTGGTCACCTTTCATGCAGGCGGGAGACTGCTAGCAATAGTAAGTACTCAACGTTGAGGCCGCACATGGAGCCGCGGCGATCTTCGCCTAACTTAATTCTGATGTGGTTTTAGCTATTCGCGTGGAAGCATCGATTGGAGTGTCGCGGTGGGAGCATCTAATGCATGGGCTCGGAATGCCGTGGGGAGTCGTTCAAAATAAATGTATAGGTTTAGTTAGATTTTTAACTAAAAGATGTGCTATGGGTTTACGTGTCTGTGGATAATAAATTAGACGATTGTTCCAAAAAAAATAAAAAAAAATATTTATTGAATGACGGGGGCTGCTCACATAACAGACGTCTGCATTTTAAGACGTTTTCTAACCGTAAAATCTATTGTGTTGTTGTTTCCCATACTAAATTGTAAAACGACGCCGTCTACATTTTCTCACACTCAAAGATATGTTTTTTACGCGTATACATTTCGCAACCTCGTAGCAGGGTTGCATTATGGCAATGAAAATCATATTTTTTTAATTTATTGGGCACGTTTTCCGTATTTGCATTTGATTTGAGCGCAATGGCTGCTGAAAACAAACAAATCAATGAAAAGAAAGAACAAATCTGGCAATTGGTGATAAAGTTAAACAATTAAAATTTTTCAGAACCAAAATCGAAAGGCGACATATAAAAAGTGGACGCAAAGAAGAATTGTCTGGCAACACCAGTAAAGTTTTGCGACGATTTTGTGACGACTGCTAGAAAGGAGTGCTCAAAGTTTGATGCTAAAAATGTCTCAAATGTAGACGTCTACATTTTGAGACACAATTTGGAACGAACTGGGAACACCCCAATAGTCTGTTCCTTTGAACTTCGGACTAAAAACTGTGGAACTGTCAAGCTACAATTTTATACCATGTTGTGACCGACATCGAAAACATTTTTAAACTGGTTTTCGACCTAAAACTTGTGTTTTCGTCCATGTAAAATCTGTCAAACGAAAGCAAGTTTTCACTGAAAGCTACTTGAAAACTCACGTTCCACTCATTCAAATTGGTATATACACTGTTTTTTTCGATTATTTATGGAAGGGAAAACATATTTTATCATCTTTAATACGCCATTCCTGATTTATTGTTAATTGGTTGGCCAAAGTTAAATAAGACTGATAATGAAAGGTTGTAAATGAAAAGAAAATGAAGAAAAAGTGTTTTGGTTTTGTTTTTGTACAGCAAAACTGTAATTAACAGATGTTATAAACAGTGTTGCCATTTTAGCCGGTTGCGACAGCAAACAGCCGGAAAAAATTCGGTTTAGCCGGCAGCCGATTTGTTAGCCGTTTTGCAAAAAAAAAATAGCCGTTTTTAGCCGATTTTGCTCTTCGCCTTATTTTATTAAAATTCAAATATACAAGTTTTTATTTTTACAAATTTAGTGCTCCAAAATCTATTAGAAATGGCTAGTCTTATCTCTGAGAAAACTTTCATGTCGGACTGTGTTATATAAAATTGAAAAACAATCAGATAGTGAGCCGATTTCAATGTTTTTTTTTTAAGCGAGGGACCCAAATACACATAAACTGGGACGCGTAATTTTAGCAGATTAAAAAGTTACAAGTTTTGCTGAAATTTTGCAGAATTTTCATAATTTTTACATCAAGTCTGAAATTTGTTTGTAGTATATGTTGTTTGTTAAGTAATGAGCTACATATTCATAAAAAATAATAAATATTTAGTAAACTAAAGAAAAATAGGCAAACCTTGCTTAAATTTTGCGTCCCAGTTTCATAAAATTTTTGTTATGAATGTCTTAAATTTAAGTGTGAAGTTTTATTCGCTACACTTAGAAAATAAAAGAGCACGAATTTCAATGTGGAGCAAAACTCTCTGGGAAGACAATACATGGTGCAAACATACTTTTTAAATTTTATAAAATGAAACTGCAGTAGTTTTCATCTTATGTGAATAATTCTTGTGACAAATACATAGTTTCGTGCTTATATTTTTGTATATATATTTTAAGCAGCACCACATCTTTATCAGAAAATTCCGAGAATCCAAAAATTGGTACCGTTACAAGTTGCAGGGCATCATTTTAACTCGACATCTTTCCTGTCCCACGGATAATGGTACATGTTTCAGAGGTTTAAAGATATTTTGCGTCAGCAATTTGTAATCAAACTACGTACCCTACCTCGGAAAAGCAAAAAACTTTATATTCGAACGTTTGCTCAGGTGCACCGAATTCTGGCAGTTTGGAAACGCGCAACACTTTTAATATTTTCATCCAACCTCACTAACTTCAATTTTTTTTTACTTTTTCAAGAAACAAAAACTTTTCTGCTAGTGAATCTGGTGGCATGATCTTAGTTAAATGTCATAAACTTGTTAAAAGTGAAGTGGTCGGCAACAACAACGAATGTCAATAAATTAAACTACTTTCTGCTTTCACAGCTTTACGTGTTCATTTCTCAAAATATTGCACTCCCACTAAGCAAAAGTGCCATACTTTCAGATAAGATAGCCATTTTGCGGGACAAAAAGCAACCTACTGTAAATGATCCAATATTTATAAGAAGGCGAATTTGTTTAATAGAAAAGAAAATGCCATAAGTTTGTAATTTATCTCTGTTTTTATATTTAAGTAAAACAAACATGACTTCTGATGTAAAGCTTAGCTACGTATAACGGCAGTTTCCTTTGTTAAACAAAAATAAAGTGGTGTACAGCTTATCTACGTATAACCTTTATTAACCAAAAAAATTCAATGGATTTACTAGTCTTTCTTTATGTAGTTTGTGTATTTAAAAAAAATATTAGTTCTAGTTGAAACATTTTAGCCGTTTTTAGCCGTTTTTTTAGTCCAATCTAGCCCGTCGCCCTGAAAAGTTCTGGCAACACTGGTAATATCCCCACGTCGGTTTTTTATAATTATAAAAAGCTAGCTCGATTTCTGAAGCTGCAAATGTGTGTGCTGCTAAGTCATCTTTTAACTTTGGCTGTTTGGTTATTGCTGAGGAAAATACGCTAGAGGGTATTGGCAAACTAAAAATGTCTTCACAGACAGACGTGGATGGATTTTCTGTTATCTTATTCAAAAACTGTCCATCGTTAGTCAAACCACTGAAAGAAATTTTCTACAACGCTCTATCCGCGGGTGGAGTTATTAACGATTGGAAGTTAACTTCAATTACCCTTACATTCAAAAGTGGTAATAAATGTGCCGTCAGATATTATAGGCCTATTTCAAAATCATCCACTGTACCTAAGTAACTTGAGTACATCATAAAAGGAAAACTTTTTTTCAACCTCAGGCAGTCAATTTCCATCAATCAGCACGGTTTTGTAACGGGAAGATCGACTTTAACCAATTTCGCGGTATTCTCGGATGATTGTTTTGCTGCCTTTCCAATGGGCTGTCAGGTTGATACAATCTATACAGATTTTTCTTAAGCCTTTGACAGAATCTCACAAAAAATTCTGCTTATCAAACTTTTCAAGCTGGGCTTTCACTCTGTGTTCCTATAATGGATTAATTCTTACTTGCATTATAGACAAAGTTATATCGTTGTTGATGATATTTCTTCAAAGGCATTTATTTATTTGTCTATTTAATGTCTAAAGTTATATATGGTACAGACATTATGAAAAATTATAAGCTACATATTTCAGTTACAAATTGAAACGTAAAAAGAACAAGATTAGAATACAATAAAGACTATTCTAAATATTTACACAATAAATAATTTTTCAATCTATTGTAGATAATTGATTTTGATTCCGAAAAGTCAAGATCCAAAAATTTCGAGAAACAGTTGTACTCATTCAAAGCCCTAACAATGGGGGCATTTGCATTGTAAACCGTTTTATTTAAACCAATACGAAAAGTATCAAAGCGACTCGGCACAGTGAAATCTATCAACCCAAGAAGGGACGAGCAGTCCATGGGCGTCGCTACGTAGGGGCCCGAGGCCCCCCCTAGACTTGAAGTTTACCTTATATGTAGGTATACAATCTTCGATTATTACCGCAGCGACCACAAAAAATCAGTTGCCAGCTTGCAGTTGCCATCTGTAAAACCATTTCAGCCAGTGGCCACCCAACTTAAGTTCGGTTGCCATATGCCTAAGTCGGCTCAGCTCGATGTTCTGGTCACATACATATTTACACATATCGGACTAAAGTTATAATACCATTTCATGCTCATGAAAGGTATAGTTTTCAGATTTCAAATCGGTGAAGTAGGTAACAAAATATAAATTTAAACATTTTCTTAGCTTCTTCCCAGCGTGTCTATTAAAATGTCATTTTCAAAAATTCCATGCTTACATTACTGTTATAGCATTCAGGTCATGTTATTTCTTCTTAGCTCAGCTGTTTGCTATTGTGTTTCTGCAGCATATTTTTAATACTGTTTAATCCTGCCATGTATGAAAATGTACATAGCAGGGGTGGGCAAGGCCGAGGCCGAAAAGATACACATCTAAGTTCTAAATGCTACAAAGAGCCACAAAAAAGAACAAGAAAAACTAAAATTTTATTTTTAAATAAAATTATTATTAGAAATGAAAAACATTAATTTTATTATTATTCTATTGCACGTAAGATAGATATAAAAGAAAATTCAAAAGATCCCTTTGGGCAAATTTTCAAAATCTGGTTTTACGTCAGGTAAAGCCGCTCGTAACAGTTCTGTTAAATGTTGGTTGATCAATAGGTCGTTCGTTTAAATCTCCGGTAAAAAAATGTCCAACAACAAAATTACGGCCAAATGTCATCTGTTATCTCAAAAGAGAAAAATATCCAAAATAGTACGCGAACAGAAAATTTGCAGAAACTTGCAAATTAGACGAACAGCTGTTAGAAATATTGTTTACATTCAAAAAAATTTAAAACGTAAGAAAACAAATCTCGAAGTCTTATCCTGACACAGTTCACTGACTAAACGAATAACTACTTACTTCTTATAAGTTTAATTAGTCGCATTTTACTATTTTAGCTTCCAAACCATCAAATTCAATTTATAGATTTGCGTAAATTCCAACCAGAAGTTTTTGATCAGCTGCTTTTTTGTAGGCAAATTGCTGTTGGCAAAAATTTTTCCAGCAGAAACTAGCAGATTACCCTCAAATGAAATGTCATTTTGCTCTTTCAATTTCAATAATTAACAACTAATAGTGAACGGTATTCCTACTTTACGAATTTCATTGTAGAGTACAAAGACTCACCGTTATACGTTGTACCAAAAATTTAAAATATACGGCACGCAGCTGTTTTCAACAGCGGATATTTTAAATCTGGTACTTGTTGCCGGAGTTCAAGCAATGGCCAAGCTTTATATTGCATTTCCAGAGCCTTATCTTCTTTTAACTCTTTCGACGTAGTTTAGCTTCAAAACTTAAAATAATTTGCAACAAATCAAAAACAGTTTTATTCTCCCCTTGTAGAGACAAATTAAAGTTTTGTAAATGTTCCATCATATCGGTAAAGAACATTAAGTCAGAAAGCCAATTTCCATTCTCCAGTTGCGGGTAATCTTCGATATCAATTTTCGTAGGTGTATATAAAAAGGATAAAATAAAAAAACAACACAATTCAAAAGAATATCCAGTAAAGAAATATGTATTTTAACCTTCGGAGGACACACCTTTTTTATTTGACGTGAACGACACACTGGGGTAAATTGCACCCCAATTGAAATGTTGCTTTTAAAACACACACCTTAAGCTTTTTTTGCATATATTACGCTGGAAATATTTAGATAAAATAAATTTAAAATGAAATGTCTTATTGAATTTTTCAAAGGTACAAGATCATATAATTGCATGGTTAGCTTTTATTGACATAACGAAAAAGTTTATCAAAAATAGGCTTTGCACTGGGGTGTCTTACACCCCAGTGTGTCTTCTGAAGGTTAAGAAGTAAAAATAACAAAAATGTTCTAAGCAAGAAGAAAGTAAATAAATAATATAAAAAAAACTTTTTAATATACAACGCTTTTATAAATGGACTAAAAAGTAGAAAATAATATTTCTCAGTCCCATAGAATTTGTTTTGATAACTTTTGATTTTGAAATTTTAGCAAAAGTCATTATAAAC
>NW_016159647.1:73566-77317 GCF_001687245.7 Rhagoletis zephyria
AAAGAGCCGCATTTGGCTCAAAGAGCCACGTTTGCCCACCGTTGGTATATAGATTTTTAATTAGATAATTGTTTAATAAATTTTACTATAGTAGCAGCTAGCAAAATTCGGAAAATCTCTTCCCGTATACACAATGTAGATAATAATGCTGAATATGTCGCATGTGTTGCATTTGTTGACATGCATAAATTTGATGCATGGTTTGTTTTGAATTTATTCGGCAATGTCTTCATATATCACTTTCAAACATGTATAAGCGACATGATATAAGCTGGCACTTGCTTGATGTGTTACATGTCGCTATGTTTTATAGTTCAGGCCTTAAGTATCTATATATGTGGTTGCTCAGTCATACGACTTAGTTAAGCCGATCTGTAGCAGCCACAGAATTGACCTATATATCAAACGAAAGTGCAAGTTGCAGTTGCAGTTGACCGTGTTTGTCAAAAAGTAAAAAGCGGCAAAAAAGTCGATAGTGAGTAATATAATCTATTGAAAAATATTAACCATATTTCCGTGGAATTGAGATTCGGAAAAGTTATCAGGTATTATTCATAGTTTCGAAATATATTTCACGAAAGCAAAAAATAAAATTAGCTGAGATCCTTTTCTTTTTTAAACACCTAGGATATCACTGACCATTAAAAGGACCCTCAATGACCGCAAACCTCAAAGCTTTACACATTTTTATATGTGATTTTTAAAATGAACGATTCAAAATGCGCAGTGGTACCGTAGTAGGTCATTCGAAAAAAATATTGATGTGTTATTTTCGACACCATATCTTGTCTAATTACTAACAAACAGCCACTCTAACTGGGAATAGAAAAAAAATTAATTTTTTAACGCTAAAGCTGCGTTTCAACCGTCGAAAGTGAAGACTTCCCATAAGTGCTTATTATTTCTAAAACTACGCATTATTTTAAGTGAATCGCGGAGAAGATTTTGATCAAAAATATTTACTTGTCAGAACTTTTTTGATATGGAGCTGAAAGCTGACGGTATGTAGAATATTCCAAGTATTTGATTTTTTTCTTTAAAGTGTCTTAATAGTAGTTTAAATATAATTTTAAATAAGCGGCAGAAAGTAAAAAAAAATGTCTTTTCCAATTTATCAAAGCTTTTATTTACGTTTGCACCAAATTGCACGCATGATATTAGGACCAAAATGTTTGCATAGATCTCTAGTTTCAACATCAAAACCTTCCAACTGCGTTTAGCTGCCTCTGGGTAATGCAAATTTCAAAAAGGTTTTCAAGGTTTCACTTCTTTTTTTAATTGGCACTATTGACCATTTTTTAAAATTTATTTTAGGATCGAGTTATAAGTGTTCTTTTGCTCGAATGTTTATATTGGACAAATGGCTCAAAGCATCAAAAACTAAGAAGAAAGGAAACGGAAAGTTTTTGAAGCCCTGACACAAGCTATGCCAACAGGCGACAACGTAAATACTGACAGTTTGAAAAATTGCATTTTCTACCTTTGCCGAAGGTTTTTGAAATATTGGACGCAAGTTAACAGATCAAGATCCAGACTAATCACCAAATACTGCGACTGGTTAAATGAAAATGAAAATTGCACTCTTTTTACATTTGCAAAGACTGGTAATGAAGATTTGCCCTCTACAAGCAAGCAATTGCATAGAAAACCATTTGCTGACTGCAGTAAGAGATCTAAGCGCCGCAGATTAGCTCAACTATCAAAGGTCGATACTTCTGCCGTCACTGCGATAATTAATGATTCCGCACCTCTTCTGTACAATTCAGCGCTGACGAAATGGTATCACTAATTACGGAGGCTAAATTGACAAAACACCAGTACTTGCTTGTAAAAGAGTTAATACACTCCAAATATACAAATGTTTTGCCCTCATCAGAAAGTGCTAGAAGCAAAGAAACGATGTTATCCATTAGAAGAATGTGTTATACAATGCTCTGCCGAAATTAATTTACAGTCTTTGTTAGACCACACTACTTCTCGAATTTTTGAATCCCGAAAGAGCGTGAAAGATGGTGTCGTTGATGCAAATAATGATTTTGTTCTAATTGGTAAGTCGGGTTTTGATGGCAGTACCGGGCACATGGAATATAAACAAACATTTTCGGATTCAAAAATTGAAGACAGCAGCTTATTTGTAACATCTTATGTTCCCCTTGTAGTATACGTGGTATTGTGTGTACTGTATTACTTCGTACTTGCACATCATGTAGAAAGCTGTGTTTCAAACGATCAACATAATAGTTCGTCAATATACTCTCATTTACATTTCCCCTATATGTATATATTTATGTGTTTGTGTTTCTTGTCTGTTTGAATATTGTATATGTATGTATTCTTAAATGTTTTCTTGTTCAGGTTTATATGAAAATATGTTTATGTGTGTTGAAATGTGTGCTTTCATATTGTAAAATACTTGTACATATATTTCATTCTGATTTTTGTATGTATATGTGTATAAATGTTCAAAGGGGGCGTAAACCTGTTTGGCTCGTTGAATGTATAGAAAAAGGGGAGCAGGTGTACGTGACTCGTTGGAAAAAATAATTTAGCGAGTAAGAGTTTTTGAATTGAAAAATGTATAGTTAGAAGGAGAATAAATGTGATCGTCGAACTGAATATACATACAAATTTGATTTTATCCCGGGCATCCTACAGTTCAGAAGTAGGGATCAGGCGAACATTTAACAATTTTTCTCAAAAGAAAATTTTAATTTTTTTTTTTTGGCAAAAGCTATATAAAATATTAAAAACTGCGAAATATATTGAAGAACGAAAAATGGAAACGAGAAGAAGTATTCTGTAAGAAGCCGAAGAAGGAAATTGAGTGTCCTGCAAAGGAGAAAAATAGCGTCTTGTGTACAGCTCAGAAAGGAAATGGTCTTTTCAAAAACTTAAAAGGGAAAAAGAGTGTCCTGTAAAAAACTGAAGGAAGAAAAAGTGTGGCGTGCAAAAAACTTGAGAGAAAAGGAGTGTCCTGTAGAGATTTAAGGGAGGTAACGGGTGTCCTGTTAAAAAGGTAAAGGAATTGAAATTATATAAGAGGAGCTGAGAAAGCGATAGTTGAAAAAGTTTGTAAAGACAAAAGATACATATACCGAAAAGATATTTTTTTTATACTGGAAGAACCAATTTGCGCTAAGGATTATTCGATGATTCAGTTGCGTGAGTGGCTAAGGCAACTAAAGTTGCCTACATCAGGGTGCAAGGCCACACTTGCGTTGCGTATAAGTGAAGTGCCTAGAAGTCATCGTGGCGTTTGTCCTATTGTCTGTACTGGGTTAGATGATGGTGCTGAAAGCGTATCCGAGGAGGTACTAGTGCCTCAAGAAGACGAAAGTACTTTTGTTTCTAAGCAGCAAACAAATGGTGCAGATAGTGAAGGTTGTGGTGTTGGCGTTGCTGCTAATGCTTTGCAAATACAGCGGGAGGCGGAGTTATTAAGGCGGGAGAAACAGTTGCTAGAAAGGGAGAACGAGTTTCTACGAAGAGTTTCGGGTGCTGGTGTCCGTGCGGGTGCAGAACTGCCTTTTCGCATGCAAGATAACCCAGTAAATATGTCGTTTGAAAATGTAAGGGGGTTGATTCCAGAGTATCATGGTAGTAATGATGTTGATACGTGGGTGATGCAGATGGAAAGTGTAATGGTTATGTATGCTGTTGATGAAAATACAATGCGTTTGTTGTTGCTGGGAAAATTAAAAGGCAAGGCACAGCAATGGCTGTATTCCAAACCGAATTTTGTGGCTGAAAG
>NW_016159647.1:80196-80409 GCF_001687245.7 Rhagoletis zephyria
TCCTATTTAAATAATTGTGAACATAAGTATGTATTAGAACCACCAATTTTATTAACTAATCGATCACACTCCGCTGAGTAATGAAAACCAAATATCAAATAAATCTTTTTATATATTACATTTGTATTATTTTTATATGCCATATGAATACGGTAATTCCATACTATAGTATTAAAAGTTAAGAAATTTCCATATCCATATCATGTTTATAAC